>NC_064927.1:430099693-430402723 GCF_023897955.1 Schistocerca gregaria
CCGATTTAATTTAATGAAAGGAGGTCGATTAAAGTTTTGAGTGTTTTGCATTCTTGTTGTAATATTGTGTGTTGATAAATAAAGTTTATATGTTGGGTACAACAGACAGCAACTCATTTTGGCCCCTTTCCACAACCTAATCAACTCTGTCCTGCTAGCACAGACATTTCAAATACTACACGAAGATTACCAACAGAGGAAGTTATCATTACTGGAAACTAATTAACAACAACTGGACAAATAGCATTAACTCCATCCGTCTGTTATTTTAACAGGGAGAGAGTGGGGTTGCTAACATAATTTTCGCAAAAATCCCTGCCTCTGTGTGTGAGGTTGAAGTATTTTGGACTTGGAATACTTCCGGAAGAAACACATGAACATGTACACTGAACAGCCAAAGAAATTGGTACATCTGCCTGCTTGGATCAAGGAACAGTCGGAATTATAGTTGTAAACTGTTGTAGTTGCGCTGGAAAAGTCCCTGAGCTTCAAGCGCTAATAGAAAGCACAGAAGCGGATATCGTTATAGGTACAGAAAGCTGGCTAAAGCCTGAAATAAGTTCTGCAGAAATTTTTACGAAGTCTCAGACGGTGTTCAGGAAAGATAGATTAGGCAGAATTGGTGGTGGAGTGTTGGTGTCTGTCAGTAGTGGTTTATCTTGTAGTGAAGTCGAAGTAGATACTCTGTACGAATTGGTGTGGGTGGAGGTTATACTTAACAGCCGAATTAAGTTAATAATTGGCTCCTTCTACCGACCCCCAGACTCCGATGATACAGTTGCGGAACAGTTCAGAGAAAGTTTGAGTCTCGTAACAAATAAATACCCCACTCATACGGTTATAGTTGGTGGGGACTTCAACCTACCCTCGGTATGTTGGCAAAAATACTTGTTCAAAACCGGTGGTAGGCACAAAACGTCTTCCGAGATTGTCCTAAATGCATTCTCCGAAAATTATTTAGAGCAGTTAGTCCACGAACCCACGCGAATTGTAAATGGTTGCGAAAACACACTTGACCTCTTGGCCACAAACAATCCAGAGCTGATAGAGAGCATCATGACTGATACAGGGATTAGTGATCACAAGGTCATTGTAGCTAGGCTCAATACCATTTCTTCCAAATCCATCAGAAACAAACGCAAAATAATTTTATTTAAAAAAGCTGATAAAGTACCACTAGAAGCCTTCCTAAAAGACAATTTCCATTCCTTCCGAACTGACTATGCGAATGTAGACGAGATGTGGCTCAAATTCAAAGATATAGTAGCAACAGCAATTGAGATATTCATACCTCATAAATTGGTAAGAGATGGAACGGATCCCCCGTGGTACACAAAAAAGGTCCGAACGCTGTTGCAGAGGCAACGGAAAAAGCATGCGAAGTTCAGAAGAACGCGAAATCCTGAAGATGGGCTAAAATTTACAGACGCGCGAAATTTGGCACGTACTTCGATGCGAGATGCCTTTAATAGGTTCCACAACGAAACATTGTCTCGAAATTTGGTAGAAAATCCGAAGAAATTCTGGTCGTATGTAAAGTACACAAGCGGCAAGACGCAGTCAATACCTTCGCTGCGCAGTGCCGATGGTACTGTTATCGACGACTGCGCCGCTAAAGCGGAGTTATTGAACGCAGTTTTCCGAAATTCCTTCACCAGGGAAGACGAATGGAATATTCCAGAATTTGAAACACGAACATCTGCTAGCATGAGTTTCTTAGAAGTAGATACCTTAGGGGTTGCGAAGCAACTCAAATCGCTTGATACGGGCAAGTCTTCAGGTCCAGATTGTATACCGATTAGGTTCCTTTCAGATTACGCTGATACTATAGCTCCCTACTTAGCACTCATATACAACCGCTCGCTCACCGATAGATCTGTACCTACAGATTGGAAAATTGCGCAGGTCGCACCAGTGTTCAAGAGGGTAGTAGGAGTAATCCATTTAACTACAGACCTATATCATTGACGTCGGTTTGCAGTAGGGTTTTGGAGCATATACTGTATTCAAACATTATGAATCACCTCGAAGGGAACGATCTATTGACACGTAATCAGCATGGCTTCAGAAAACATCGCTCTTGTGCAAAGCAGCTAGCTCTTTATTCGCACGAAGTAATGGCCGCTATCGACAGGGGATCTCAAGTTGATTCCGTATTTCTAGATTTCCGGAAAGCTTTTGACACCGTTCCTCACAAGCGACTTCTAATCAAGCTGCGGAGCTATGGGGTATCGTCTCAGTTGTGCGACTGGATTCGTGATTTCCTGTCAGGAAGGTCGCAGTTCGTAGTAATAGACGGCAAATCATCGAGTAAAACTGAAGTGATATCAGGTGTTCCCCAGGGAAGCGTCCTGGGACCTCTACTGTTCCTGATCTATATAAATGACCTGGGTGACAATCTGAGCAGTTCTCTTAGGTTGTTCGCAGATGATGCTGTAATTTACCGTCTAGTAAGGTCATCCGAAGACCAGTATCAGCTGCAAAGCGATTTAGAAAAGATTGCTGTATGGTGTGTCAGGTGGCAGTTGACGCTAAATAACGAAAAGTGTGAGATGATCCACATGAGTTCCAAAAGAAATCCGTTGGAATTCGATTACTCGATAAATAGTACAATTCTCAAGGCTGTCAATTCAACTAAGTACCTGGGTGTTAAAATTACAAACAACTTCAGTTGGAAGGACCACATAGATAATATTGTCGGGAAGGCGAGCCAAAGGTTGCGTTTCATTGGCAGGACACTTAGAAGATGCAACAAGTCCACTAAAGAGACAGCTTACACTACACTCGTTCGTCCTCTGTTAGAATATTGCTGCGCGGTGTGGGATCCTTACCAGGTGGGATTGACGGAGGACATCGAGAGGGTGCAAAGAAGGGCAGCTCGTTTTGTATTATCGCGTTATAGGGGAGAGAGTGTGGCAGATATGATACACGAGTTGGGATGGAAGTCATTACAGCATAGACGTTTTTCGTCGCGGCGAGACCTTTTTACGAAATTTCAGACACCAACTTTCTCTTCCGAATGCGAAAATATTTTGTTGAGCCCAACCTACATAGGTAGGAATGATCATCAAAATAAAATAAGAGAAATCAGAGCTCGAACAGAAAGGTTTAGGTGTTCGTTTTTCCCGCTCGCTGTTCGGGAGTGGAATAGTAGAGAGATAGTATGATTGTGGTTCGATGAACCCTCTGCCAAGCACTTAAATGTGAATTGCAGAGTAGTCATGTAGATGTAGATGTAGATATCCTGTAGGGCCCCCACGGGCAGGCGGAAGTGCGCGAACACGACGTGCCACGTATGAAGTAGGGCAGTTGACACCGTGAATCCTCTAGGGCTGTCTATAAATCCGTAGGACTTCTAAGGGTCATGTCTTCTGAACAGCACATTGCATGGCATCCCAGACAAGCTCAATAATACTCATGTTTTGGGAGTTTGGTGGCCAGCGGAAGTGTTTAAACTCAGAAGAGTGTTCGTGTAGCCACTTTGTAGGAATTCTGGACGTGAGGGATGTCGCATTATCCTGCTGGAATCGCCGAAGTCAGTCGGAATGCACAATGGACCTGAATGAATGCACGTCATCAGACAGAGTCGTATCTAGACGTATCAGGGATGCCATATCACTCCAACTGCACACGCCATTACAGAGCCTCCACCAGCCTGAACAGTCCCCTGCTGAAATGCAATGTGCATGGATTCATGAGGTCGTCTCAATACCCGTACACGACTATCCGCACGACTCAATTTGAAACGAGACTCGCCCGACCAGGCAACACGTTTCCAGTCATCAGCAGTCGAATGTCATTGTTGACGGACTCAGGCGAGGAGTAAGGCTTTGTGTCTTGTAGTCCTCAAGGGTACACGAGTGGGCCTTCAGCTCCGAAAGCCCATATCGATGTTGTTTTGTTGAATGGTTCACACGCCGACCCTTTTTGATGGCTCACCATTGAAATCTGCAGCAATTTGCGGAAGGATTGCGATTCTGTCAAACTGAACGATTCTCTTCAGTCGTTGGTGGTCCCATTCTCGCAGCATTTTTCTCCGACCTCAGCGAAGTCGAAGATTTTATGTTTTACTTGTTTCCTGATTTCCACGGTAGACTCGTGAAATGGTCCTCACTTCATACCTCCCTCGGAGATTCTGTGTCCCATCGCTTGTGCGCCGACTATAACACCACGTTCAAACTCACTTAAATCTTGATAACCTGCCATTGTAACAGCAGTAACCGATCTAAGAACTGCACCAGACACTGATCGCAGCGCCGTATTTTGCATTATACGCACGACTAGACCAGTCTCTTTGGCGCTTCTTTATAGTTCATCCTCTATATTTATGAATATAATGAGTTCAACAGAAGTGGTCTTCGCCCACCGTCACAAAAAAATTACAAACTTTTAAAACAGTAAAATAAGTTCACAACTAGAAGCAGGTACTTGCAATAGAAGTCTTGGTCAAGGAAACAACACAGTGAAAGCTTCTACAGTCACGAGTCCGCTCTCCACTCTCCTTGAGCAGAGCACATTGGAACAAACTAACACTTAAGTTACGATCTGCACTAGTGCGCAGTTTCTGTAGTCTTGCCAAATGAGTGTGACAAAATACCAACAGGCCCACAATCACGTTGACGAGGACCCTTGTCGGCGAGGGCGGCGTGGTGGATGTGGAGCAGGATCTGGAGCAGACTTTTTCTCTTTCCTGACTGCTTCGTAACTGTCGTGATCGGTGCTAAAGTAGCTCGTGGGTGAGGTACACTTACTGCTGACTGTCTGCATGTGACATTGAGGGATGCAGCGAATGGTTCGTGGCAGGAGTAAGCAGTCTTGCTGATTCACACGCCCATTGTGCTTTGGTCCGGTGTACGCGAAAGCCCTCTGCAGGTCGCGCTGCAAGGGGCGGAGCTGCAACTTCGCATAGTCAGAGGGGCTAAGCTGGCAACCAACCCGACGGCGGTGTGCTGCAGTGTGGCGTAGACGCCCGATGGCTTTTGCGACACGCCAGAGGTCGCTTGCTAATTTGATCTCAGCTGTTCCATTAATATCACCATCTTAGTAGCTGAAATTGCAGACCAGACGGCAGATCAAAATCTATATTTTTATACTACATAGTGTGACCAGCGTCAAAAGAAAATTCGCTCAGCTGTGTAAGTGAGTGTGACGCTGATGGTCAGTGAAGTGGTCTTCCTCAGTCCTGATGATCTGTCCATCTGTGACAAGCCACAACAGCAAGGGCTAGATTGACATCTGACTAACACAAACCAACATCATCCTCTATATTGTGAAAGGGTCATAATCTCATGATAGTGAATGAGAAACAAATTTCACACCATTTTACGCAGAACACGACCAGCTCATTTAGAAATGGGCTGGACAACATTGCACAAATGCTGGATGGGTCAATCAGTGAAACGTCATGACTTGGTGACATAACTTTATTTTATTGCTTTTCGATTTTGTCCATATGTTGAAAGTAGAGGGCAAATTGTCATGAAATAAAAATTTTAACGGCAGCAACATGTCATATGAAGAAGAACAAACATTGGTGCAAGAAATGGAACTGAACCAAACAGATCACCTTATTCAGATTTACTGAAAGTACACATTGAGTACATAACTGTTAGAGGCAGGCTGGTAATGCTAGTAAGATTACGTCACCCTGAAGGAAAGTACTGATATAGGGCATTACATTGCTCAAGGTAGAGCATTCAGTGTCAAACAGCGAAGTAAAGTACAACATGTTATTAGCAATGATGGAAATTTAAACAATATCATTGTTCGTTTGTGTTGCTGACTGCGATAGCATCAAGCCAACCGGCCAGAAAGTGACACTTCGAAATACGATATCAGATGAATCCGAATGCTATCGTTTATACTGATAGTTTGCACAATATTTAGTGGGTGTAGTGCCATACAAATCCACAATACCTAAACAATGATACCACATTTGTCGTTCATTGATTTCCTGAGGGCCTTGAGAATTATGAAACTGTAGATTATGGGAGAGCTTCTTTACGATTATTCAAATGTGTGTGAAATCTTATGGGACTTAACTGCTAAGGTCATCAGTACCTAAGCTTACACTCTACTTAACCTAAATTATCCTAAGGACAAACACACACACCCATGCCCGAGGGAGGACTCGAACCTCCGCCGGGATCAGCCGCACAGCCCAAGACTGCAGCGCCTCAGACCGCTCGGCTAATCCCGCGCGGCTATTTACGATTGTCTTGTAATTATATATGTATACTGAAAAATGTCATTTTTAACAAAAAATTGTCAGTAAACACCAGAAGGCATGACATTCTGCAAAAAGATATATCTACGCAACAACTCGAAGTTTCGTTCCCTACATTACCAGGTGTATCACTGAATGTGGAATACAGGAAACCTGCATGGAATGTGAAACCTACATCATTTAATGTGCCACTCCTGTAACTTGAGGGTGACATCGCACAGACATCACAATAAAACGTCAAAAAGCGATTAAACTCTTTCGCAGTGGGGAAGAAACCATTTCTACAATTGTTGCTACATCTGAGCCACGGCAAGGATCTTCAACATATTCGTGTTTTAAGTCAAAGTAATTACATTAACAAAAGTATTCGTTTATCAGAAAATCGAGTGATATGTAAGAACGACGCTGCATCAAAAAAAAAAAAAAAATATTTGTCAAGGAAAGAGCGCATCATAATAAGAAAAGACAATAACAGAAATATATGCTTTTCTTACATGAAATTTATGCTCTCTCGCTATCAGCGTAGTAATCTGCAGTTATGAGCACATGGGGAAGTATATACCCTTGTATAAATTGTACCTTGCGTCACTGAGTCAATGAAATTCGCCTGTTTTTACATTTATCTCACAATACTTCACGGACCTTGATAATTTAGTAATGAAAGAAACGCAAAAATATAACAATTACTCCGTTAATTAGGTAGAAAAACAAATAAAATATATTTTCCTTACGACATGTGTCACTGTCTCTTTTCTCAACGCTTGGAGCGTTAATGTAGCTTCACCTATTAAGCGGCAACAACTTTCACACTACAGAGTGTTGTGGCAGTAAGTATTAGTTGTGGTTCTACTTTATGCATACCATTTTTGGCAAACTGCACCATGTGGCGCCAGACCTGAACACGATCTGAAAGTTCTGATCGAATCCTGTAGTCGATAATAAAAGAAATTATGACAATGTGTCTCCAGTGATTGTAACAACTGATTTTCAGTTCCTAAAACATGTTGTCAACTATGAAGTGGGTTTGGATGTAGATAAGAGGGTTTATAGTTATCGTTAGGGGCCGGGTGGGCAGAAACCAGAATAAACGACTACATTTCACGTCATTCAGGCTGGGTTACGTGACGTAGCTTGCTTGCTACTTCGGAGACACCATCTTGGACTTCATCTTCTTTAGTTGTTACTGTATTAGAACTTGAGCGTTATGACAGGCAATGGCTCACTGAAGATTTATCACAACCGTCACTATTGCCTATTTGTTACAATTAAGTGTCAGTTAAGGCCACATCAGCGATAAAAAGTCTGTCTTCCTCTACAGTTTTTGCCCTCTACAGTTTTCTCTAGTACCATAGAAGTTATTTCCTGATGTCTTAACAGTTATCCTATCATCCTGTCCCTTCTCCTTGTCAGTGTTTTCCACATATTTCTCTCCTCTCCGATTCCGGGCAGAACCTCCTCATTCCGCACCGTATCAGTCAACATAATTTTGAACATTTGTCTATAACACCACATCTCAAATCCTTCGATTCTCTTCTGTTGCGGTTTTTCCGCAGTCCATGTTTCACTACCATACAACGCTATGCACCGAACGTACGTTCAGAGAAATTTATTCCTCAAATTAAGGCTTATGTTTGATACTAGCGGGCTTCTCTTGGCCAGGAATGCCCATTTGTCCAATGCTGGTCTGCTTTTGGTGTCCTCCTCGCTCCGTTCGTCACGGGATCGTGGCTGCACATGTAGCGTTGCTTTATCGAAAGTAAATCTCACAGTACACGACTCACTCGACCGACAGAGCAACACTAACGAGGAAAAATCCACACAAGCGACGCTGCGGCAAGTGAAATAAACAAGAGAATCTTCCCGCCCGGCGCTCGAAGCGGATAGGAGCCGGATTTCCCCCTTGTCGCGACAGGTGGCCTTGCCATCAGACTATTCGAAAACGACTCACGACCAGGCCCAAACTTCCATATGTCGCCATCCATGCGTCTACGACCTGTACTCGTACATCAATTATGTATAATCCCGTACAGGTCAGATGTATCACTTGAAAGTCGCTTGTCCGGTATCGTCTGGTAAATACGATGCTGCAGTGCCTGTATTATTCTGATTATGGTGCAAGCTTCCATAGGGCATGCGTACATGTCCAAAGGATCTTTGCGTCGTAATCAGAATAACACAGACACCGCAGTATCGTATCATAAAGATTATAATGTCCGCCCCCGGTAGCTGAGTGGTCAGCAAGACAGAATTTCAATTCTAAGGACCCGGGTAGGATTCCCGGTTGGGTCGGAGATTTTCTGAACTCAGGGACTGGGTGTTGTGTTGTCCTAATCATCATTTCATCCCCATCGACGAGCAAGTCGCCAAAGTGGCGTCAAATAAAAGACTTGCACCTGGCGAACGGTCTGGAAGCCCTAGTCACACGACATTTATAATGTCTGTCAATGTCTGCGCAATGGCTCACTCAAAACGAAGCAATCCTACTGGCTGCCCCGAACGATAAATTAGGCCTATTCTCTGCTCTGAGCTATTGGACGTGCAGCGCAAGAGCCCGGATGGAGGCGCGTGTAGCGTGTGCGGCCCGCTTTCCGGGTGGTCGGTTCCCGGAAGTCTGTGGCAGCCACAGAGGCCGCATGCGGGTCTCTCTGATAGGAGGGGGAGGGGAGGGGGAAGGCACCGTAGGCGCCCTCACGCTTTAATTACGGCCGGCGCGGCTGCGGGGCACCTCTCCCCTCCCCCCCCCCCCCCCCCCCCCCCCCCCCCGCCACCCGTGTCAACAGGGCGCGCCCGGCTCACCCCCTGCGGGCTGGGCTGCTAGGCCCCCCACAGCCGCAAACGCCAAGTTTGTCCTCCGTCAGTGGCCCGCTGTCTGCTCCCACGTGATTGGTTAGCACTTCCGTTACCGCCCCTAACAAGTCCGGCGGAACAATTTTTCAGTGGGAATATCTTCTGAGCTGTTTGAGTCGCATCATATTCCGCACCAGTGTTGAAGGTTTCGATCCCTCTGCTGGGATGTTACGGCGGAAACTCTTAAGAAACTCTCCTCTTACCAATATTATCGCTGTGTGCACAGTAGTGACCTCACTTGTATTGAGACCAGTGGCGTAGCGTGGTTGTAAAGATTGGGGAGTCTCTGCAGTTATTATAGGCAGACAAAATAGCACAATAATTTAAACAAATGAAGCAAAGAGCATCAAACAGCAACTACTACTACTACTACTACTGCCACTACCACTACCACCGCCACTAATATTAATAAGAATAATAACTAATTTTTTCAAGAAATGATGACAAATTTGTAAAACTCCAGCAGCAAGAGAAGAAGCACTTATATTTTCTTCTACACAAGTGCAATGCTCCTGTCTTTCTGTAACTCGGTCTACATAGATCTGATCACTGGATAGCTCTCCAAGTAGTGTCTTTTCTGTTGATAACGTGCTCAAACACGACAGCCGGATGTTGGACACTGATTTTCTTAAATAATTCTTCACTCGTTTAAGAGTACCCATGCTTCCTTCACTCTTACTGTAGTTGCGGGTAGGATGAAAACCAAACGCAGGAACTTCGTTGTTTCTTCATAAACGGAGTCTAAATCATTGTTGACAATGTACTTTAAGAGGATTCTTGAAGATAAGTGTTTTTTCTCATCAGCCTATATGTTACACAGTTCATTTTCAAGTTCTTATTTGAAAAAGGGGTACTGTTCTAATAACTGAAGCAGTTTCCACTTTGGGAATTCTTTTTGATAGTTCGGGAAACACTTTTCGTTCAAAAGTTCAACAGCCTGAACTTGGGAAAGGTCTTGAAATCTTCTTTCCATCCGAACAATTTGAAATCCAGTATCTCGTAAGTTAGTGCCCTGAGAGATATCTTTTGACTATCACAGAATGATAAGTTGCTATGGAAACACAAGCTGCATTCAGTGCATTCATCAACGAATGTTTCCGTTCTTAATTGTCGTGAGTTTCTCAAAACAGTTCTTATTTCGTCGTGGCAAGCAGTTATAGTGACAGATTTTGACTGAAGCACATTAAAGAGATGATCAACATAAACAAAGCACCCTCGGTATAAGCAAAGCATGTAGACAAACGTAGGATCATCCATCCGTCGTTTCATTCCCACAGCACAGCTCAAAGATTCTGGGTCCCACTGAGAGTCTGTATCATCAAATATATAATTAAAAACACTATATAGCCCTGAGAAATAACTTGATGTTGTTGAAACTGCCCTGAAACGAAAGTTACAGCGAGTGTTGCTTCCATGTGGTAATTTAAATCCTTTCTCAGCAATACAGTTCATTTTGATGATTTGCTGAAAAACGAATGGAATGCAGTAAGATCACTTACAAACATGATTTTGGAGCCCTGTAACAGTACCAAATTCAGTTGGTGTGCTTAACAATGAATAAACAGAGCATACGGACATAACTGCTTCACCTTATGTTGTAGTCCTCTTTCTCTGCCTGCCATTTCTGAAGCGCCATCATATGTTTGACCAACACTTTTCCTTCCACATTGCATTCTTTCAATACTGCATGAATAATGTTTGATAAACCATCAGCGGTTTTATCTCCGGAAACATCGTAAAATCCAACGAATCTTTCCTCACCTTTGTTTGCAATTCAGTACCTGTATATTAGACTCATTTGACTCTTGCATGACACATCTAATGTTTCATCAGCCTGAATCGAAATGAAATTGCAGTTCTGAATTTCAAATTTTATTTTCTCATTAACTGCCAAAGTTATCATTTCTATTACATCATTCTGTATATCTTGAGAAGTTTCCTTTAAAGGCTGAAGATGATGACAGAAAGTCTCGGATTAACTGCTCTCCATGAGCTAGTAAATCGAACAATTCCAGATAGTTACATTTGTTGCTGGAGGATTCGTCTTCTCCATGGGCGCTAAAGGCTAGTTATTTACAAATAAATGCAACTGCCTGAGTAAAATGAGCCAATACTGTCCTGCTGGATGCAACTTGTTTATTGTATTTTATTGCTGTCAGACGAACGACTTCAGGAAGGGCGTGCTCAATTCGACTTTTGCCCAATAACTGAAATGATTCTTTGTTCTGCAGGTGACGTTTTGATATCAGATGCTTTTGTGCTTTTCTGTCAAAGGTCTTTACGACACAAATGCCCTCATATCATCATTCCATTTCACCACCAAATAGAAGATATATATAACAATACAATCTGTTATTAACTGCATTCGCAGTCAGCTAAGCATACTTTTCCTACCAGGCTGTCTACACGGGGTGTAGGAGTAGGTCATTTGTCCTTCAATTCGCACTTTTTTTCGTACGTTAATGTAGAAAAAGGCATTTTTAATAAAAATTGTATAAGGTGTTCAGTTGCTGACTCACTCATGTTGGCGACAAAACGGAAATGTGCACTAAATTCACACAAGAATGACTATGAACACAAACTGCGCGACTGTTCACTTCCGTGTTAAAAGCCACCATAGAAGCGGCAGAGACTAGTCACGATACCTGCCAGCAAGTGCAGCGCACCGGCCTTCGTGGAAGAGGGGAAGTGGAGCCGAGAATGCCACTAACACAGCGAGGTAAGGGAAGGGAGGCAGAGACCGAGAGCAGTCGAGTCTCAAGCAGGCAGGTACACCAATACACAGGGTGTGGCGGCGCGGGCTACAGAACTGATGTCTTTGCACATTTAGTGCTCTTAGTAGAAAGTTGTTTATATTTCTGTTATGAATTATTATTCCAGCTTTTTTAAGCACGAATACGAGGGAGACTAAGTCTCAAAGTCTCCCCTCACGCCACGCCACTGATTGAGACTGCAGTCGGTGTGCGGCTTGCAGTTGGATCTTAAAACAGCGGAAAAGACCGCAAAGTCGCGTAGTATGTACCGACCTGGCGTCTTCACTACAAGTGACAGCGTATTTATAGGTAATTCATCAGTCCATGATCACGTACTGCTGTCTGAAGTGGACTGCTAGTACAGTTGAGTTGACATTTAGGCTTCAGCCCCTATGAAACGCCCTGCTTATGTCCGCAGGCAGAACAAGTAGTTGGAATTGTGGAAAGGGGCCAAAAGGGGGCTGTCAGTTACATTCAAACACATTTAACTTTATTTAGTTGTCCAAACAATACAGTAAAAATTTTTGAACTTAATTTTGGGCTGAATAAGCCACACTATCTTATGCCCCAAGGGCACTACCACTTAAATTTACAAACTGCCGAAAGCCATTAACTTAAAATTGAGAAACAGAATATTTAGAAGGCAGAAGGCCTCATGCAAGTAAGTTCTATAACTTGGCTGAATGCCCAACAAATCTAACACTTGAAAAGCAAACAGGTTTAACTAAAAAACGGCTGAAGGCCGATTACTTAAAGCAACTAAAATAACTTTTAGTAGGCAGAAGGTCCAGAAGTTTATCTTTAAACAATATTTTACACAGGCTGAAGGCGAAATCAATCTAAGATTTAACAAGCAAGGAATTTAAATTTTAAAGCCGCTGAACGCCCATTATTGAAACACACAACTAAAATAAATTTTCAAAAGGCAGAAGGCTCAAATATTTATCCAAAAAAAATTTTAATGAGTCTGAAGGCCCAAATAGTGAAAGACTTGACAAGTAAGGAACTTTCAGTTTTAAAGTGGCTGAAGGACCATTATTTAAACCCCAACTAAAAGCATTAAAATTCAAACCATCGGCTATAAGCCATTAAAATTGTAAGTAAGCTGTTTAGGTTTTCTTATCGGTAAAGCCACGTAGCGCTCTGAATGAAAATCACTGGCTGTGCTGTGTGCAGTCTGTGGCTTGTTTGCATTGTTGTCTGACATTGTAGTGCTGGGCAGCTGGATGTTAAGAGCGCGTAGCGTTGCGCAGTTGGAGGTGAGCCGCCAGCAGTGGTGGATGTGGGGAGAGAGATGACGGAGTAGTGAGAGCGGATGATCTGGACAGAGACAGTAACTTTGTAAGACTGGATGTCATGAACTGATATATATAGTATGACTTTTGAACAATATTAAGGTAAATACATTGTTTGTTCTCTATCAAAATCATTCATTTGCTAACTATGCCTATCAGTAGTTAGTGCCTTCAGTAGTTAGAATCTTTTATTTAGCTGGCAGTTTTGGCGCTCGCTCTTCGAGTAACGAAGATTTTTGTGAGGTAAGTGATTTGTGAAAGGTATAGGTTATAGTCAGGGCCATTCCTTTGTAGGGATGATTGAAAGTCAGATTGCGTTGCGCTAAAAAATATTGTGTGTCAGTTTAGTGTTGATCAGAATAAGTAAAGAGAGTAATGCCTGAGTACGTTCAGTTTTGCTCAGCTGTTTGAAAATCAAATAATGTAAGAGGTTTATCGGCACAGTAATTCATTAATTTTTGTAAGGAGACGTTTCATAAAATACGCAATCAAACACCAAAAAGAAAAGGCAGTACAGCCAGCGGCGCTCAGAAGTTTCCGGGGGTCGCTCTGCACTTTAAATATTAACTTTCGCTTAGGGGAGACAGGTAGTCAGCCCAACTACATCTCATGTGCCGGCAACCCAACCAAGGTATACGTGCCCACCGACAAGACTGCTCGCTTTCCATTCGACCAGTGCACAAGGAACTCCAAAACCAATACGTAAAAGGCATAGTTGCCCACAACCAAGTATGCATAAGCTGTCAAAACTACACACACGTGTTGGAAACCGCGGAAACGCGGTGAGGAAAAGACACTGCCTGAATTTTACGCCTGTGGTCAGGGCAGAAACCGGAACGCTAACCGCCACAAGGCAGAAAATTCCGCTGGTGCACTTGGACTTAAAATAACCAAAATACAGTTTAACTACACCGGATAGTGGCCAAACTTTCGCTAACTCGAACACTCGCTGCTGCTCACGGGAATATTGCTCTTGGGAATATACCCAACAGTCAACCATGAAAACCAACGGCACGATGTGAACAGTCTGGCTTCGGTAATTAGATCGCCACTCAACTTTGATGTCCTGGGCCGGTGAGCCACGAACCCCGTAGCAATCTGCGCAGCTCTCACACACTCCGACACTGTGTAGAGACCGCCAGCGGGCCCAGCCCGCTGTGCCGCTCGGATATTTCCTGGCTGATCGACACCAACCGACCGATTGCCCAGAGCTAATACGCCGACAACATTTGAAATAATTTGTCAGTCAAAGGACACAAACTACACACACTTTCACGAACACTTGCACGAAGAATTAGACATTGCTAACGGCAGTGACTGTACAATAACGAATCATGCGTCTGCACACACAGCCAACCCATAAGCGAACGCCGCCAAATACATGATGTCTGGCAAGACGGCCAACCAAAGTCATCCCCACTCCAATCATGTGTGTCGGCAACCGTCGGGCGAGTCATGGAGGTTTGGACTTCACTGCTGCTGTGCCCTGACTGAACTTGTGTCGCGTTCCAACTCCAACACAGCCAGGTCCGAACTAACTGACAACACACGACAACCGGGAATTAATACCAGTGAGCAAAGATAATACGCCAGAGCTTATATCGATAAGCGCCACTGCTGCCCCTCACAGGCAGGCAAGGCAGCAACTCAGTGACACCAGTAATTGAAATTAACGTAACGAGGTGGTAGTACAGTAAAAACACGATGTCAAATGAGATATGGCACAAAGGCGAGCCACGCACAGCTCACCCTACAATTCCATTAGGTTCTGACAGATGGCGGTACTATATGTAACCTTCACAATGGCGTATGCAATGGAAATACGTTTCAGTCAGAGATCTGTCACTGGGTTTATTTTTGCGGAAAACCAGAGCATCGCAAATATTCATAGGCACTTGCGGAATGTCTAAGGAGACATGGCAGTGAACATAAACCCAGTGAGTCGAAGAGTCAAACCTATCCGATCGTCCTGGTGCCAGTGGTATGCATACAACTGTGACTCCTGCAGTGTTGGGACGTGCGGACACACTCATTTGAGATGTTCGGTGGATCACAATGAAACTCCACTTTGTACAACCGGACGCCTCTGTTGGTAGTGCTGATACAGTCATCCACCAGTTGGGGCCAGGCGTGTGTCCGCTGTATTCTTCGCCACCTGACGTAAGACCATAAAGCTGAACGAGTATGGCTCCCAGGAGGATGCACTACGTGGGAAGCAGTGCATGGTTGATGCACAGATTACCGATGCACCAATACACTGGCTCCGACGTCGGCCATTAATGTGGTACCATGCGGGCATATACACTACTGGACATTAAAATTGCTGCACCACGAAGATGACGCGCTACAGACGCTAAATTTAGCCGACAGGAAGAAGATGCTGTGATATTCAAATGATTAGGTTTTCAGAGCATTCACACAAGGCTGGCGCTGGTGGCGGTACCTACAACGTGCTGACACGAAGAATGTTTCCAACCGATTTCTCATACACAGTCAGATGTTGACCGGCGTTGCGTGGTGAAACGTTGTTGTAATGCCTCGTGTAAGGAGGAGAAATGCTTACCGTTCCGTTTCCGACTTTGATAAAGGTAGGATTGTAGCCTATCGCGATTGCGGTTTGTCGTATCGCGACATTGTTGCTCACGTTGGTCGAGATCCAATGACGGTTAGCAGAATATGGCATCGGTGGGTTCAGGAGAGTAATACGGAACGCCGTGCTAGATCCCAACGGCCTCGTATCACTGCAGTCGAGATGACAGGCATTTTATCCGCATGGCTGTAACGGATCGTGCAGCCGCGTCTCGATCCCTGAGTAAACAGACGGGGACGTTTGCAAGACAACAACCATCTGCACGAACAGTTCGACGACGTTTGCAGCAGCATGGACCATCAGCTCTGAGACCTTGGCTACGGTTACCCTTGACGCTCCATCACAGACATGAGCGCCTGCGTTGGTGTACTCAACGACGAACCTGGGTGCACGAATGGCAAAACGTCATTTTTCGGATGATTCTATGTTCTACTTACAGCATCATGATGGTCGCATCCGTGTTTGGTGACATCGCGCTGAACGCACATTGGAAGCGTGTATTCGTCATCGCCATACTGGCGTATCACCCGGCGTGATGGTATGGAGTGCCATTGGTTACACGTTATATTTCAGATGTGTTACGAGCCCTGGCTCTACCCTTCATTCGATCCCTGCGAATCCCTACATTTTAGCAGGATAATGCACGACCGCGTATTCAGGTTCTGTACGGGCATTTGTGGATACAGAAAATGTTCGACTGCTGCTGTGGCCAGCACATTCTCCAGATCTGTCACCAATCGAAAACGTCTGGTCAATGGTGGCCGAGCAACTGGGTCGTCACAATACGCCAGTCACTGCTTTTGATGAACTGTGGTATCGTGTTGAAGCTGCATGGGCAGCTGTACCTGTACACGCTATCCAAGCTCTGTTTGACTCAACGGCCAGGCGTATCAAGGCCGTTATTACGACCAGAGGTGGTTGTTCTGGGTACTGATTTCTCAGGGTCTGTGCACCCAAATTGCGTGAAAATGTAATCACATGTCAGTTCTAGTGTAATATGTTTGTCCAATAAATATCCGTTTATCATCTGCATTTCTTCTTTGTGTAGCAAGGGCGTCGGTTTGAACGGAGATTGTGTTGAAAAAAAGAAAGGGTTTTGTAGCCAAAAGAGTGGTGATTAAAACCAACATGCTTTCAGAAAAGAGTATTTCTTTTTTTAGTGAACCCCCCTCGTATTAAGTTACACACTCGATATTTCACAACGGACGTTGTTCACTATTGCAAAAGCACAATCACGAATTCGTGTCTGATATTTCACTCGCGGATACTCTACATATATTACCAATGTAGTTTTCATACCCAATGAGTATTAAATAATTTTCCAAATGTAATAGGCTTGCGTTGCTTGCAGACGCGACATCCCACCTGCAATGTGCGGATTCAGTTTTCTGTTGAAGTAACCAGCCTGTTTACACCTTAAACAAGTATGCAATTGCAAAGAATGTTTGTATGCTTTGGATGACAGTAAAGTAACTGTGGCTTCAATAGACAGAAACGATACAATCAACTACAGGATTCCACTGCCGTCTCTACGTGGCTGCACGTTGTCGAAAGACACTGTCACACTCACTTACAAAAGGCTGTTTCCCTGTCCTTTTTCGGAGACGTGGAGAAACTAGATGAAAATATTCACGCTGCTGTTGATGGGCCTCCGTCAAAGAGTAAGTACTAAAAACTGAAAGAGGTTGAATACAAAACAGTTCTTATTGTGCTACATCAGTTGTTTTCTGATAGCTATATTACGTTCCTGGCTCGCCTTGGCTGGGTGTTTAGTTCAGTGACAATGAATTGCCATGAAGCTGGAAGCCGGTGGCAGTCATGTGTATTGGAATTTCCTTGAAGGAACGAGGAGCGTATGATCGCATAGTACCACTTTACTGGTCGACGTCAGAGGCAATGACTTGCTGCAAAAATGATCGCCTCATCAACCTTGTACAGCTTGCCGCGGAGTGCATCCTTCATTAGGCAGACAGATTGAAGGTGTGAGATCCAGGCTGCAAGGTAAATCAGGGAGAAGAGTCCAGTGAAGGTTTGTGAGCTAGAGTGAGCAGTCTTGTGTGAAACCTTGCGTAATGGAGGAGAAGTTCGTTAGCACTTTTGTGGCGGCAAACCTGTTGAAGTTTTTTCTTCAGTTGCCTGCGGGTAGTACAATACAGTTCACAGTTGATCGTTGCACCATGATGAAGCACATCAGACAGAAGAACCCATTCAGAGTCCCAGAATTGCCTCGCATTGATTTTACCGGTTGACGTTGTGGTTCTGAACCTTTTTCTTCGGCGGAGGAATGGTGTGGTGCCAGTCCATGGATTGCCGTTTTGTTTCCGCATCGAAGTGATTGAACACACGTTTCATCGCCTGCGACGTTCGCCAAGAATTCTCAGGGTGGACCTCGTAACGCGTAAGCAACTCTCGACTGACGGTCCTTTGTTGCTCTTAATGGTCTTCTGTTAGGCGCCGAGGAACCTCATGGGAATACACGTTTGAGCATACCAACTGGGAAACGAGTCTGTCAGCGATACCAAGATAGACTTACGGTTGTGCAGAGAGCGTTTGATTTTCATCCGTCGATCACCTCGGATGAGAGTGTTCGCACGTTCCAGCATTGCACGAGTCACAACTGGGTGCGGTCCCCTCCCATGCGGGAGATCGTAGAGGTTTCGACAGTCTTGTTGCGATAATGACAGACGCCTCGCCCTACAGCTCACCGTGCTTTTGTCTTTAGCACGTATCCTAAGACATGGAGGGGGAGGGGGAAAGTGCCTATGAATATGTGCGATGGTCTTATTTTACACCAGAAGAATCTTAATGCCAGCCCTCTGTTTGGTACGCACCTCCGTTTACAGATGCCATTTCGAAGGCTACGTATCGCGACGCCATCAGTCGGAACTTCATGAAACTATAGGGGTTGAAGCGGAAATATTCCACGGTGTCCCAAAACAACTTCTGCATTTTGTCAACCGACATTGCCCGACAAAAGGAATATATTCCATTACTTATTGAACGCCCTTCGTACACACCTGGAGCCATGTCACACACTGAAATCCTCGCACCACAGTACCGTAACTCAACGGTAGATGTTCCCAGCCAAAACAACACAAACTACTGGTACTGTGGCTCCTCTAACGAAGAGTTCAGGTACTGTGCCATAGGGATTTCAGTGAGAGAATTCGTCAACGGATATGTACAATAAACGAAAGAAAACATTAATAACGTAATCCCCTTTTTAGAATTATACCTCCTGTAATTCACATGAACAAAGCTAGAGAAAAATTTAAGGTGTCTGTGAATGGATAAAAGGCAGCTATGACACGGCTGCCGGTCGGTACCTTTGGGCCTTCATTGCCTGTTCCGGCAAAGTTTAGTTTAGTTCGGCTTTTGAATGGCTTTTAACGGAAAATTCCTGCCTTATTTGTTTGTTCTGGCAATGGTGTACACCGTGCTAATATTCTTGACTGTTTTTCTGAGGCCTAAATGTCAGCGAAGCCTGTTTGAGAAAAACTACTAACGATTTGCAACTACTTAGTGGGTACTTACGAGTACTTAGACGAAAACGCACTCTTTCCTCCCTCGATGTGCGATAGACACAGAAGGTCCAAAAGCGAAAGTTTCCACAGCAGTTACAGTAATCAATTCTACTTCTGCAGTCGATATATATAGAGATTTCTTGAGGTTCTAGCTCCTTCTTGATACTGAAGAACGCAGATTTGTGTGCGAAAGAGTAAGAGACATTCGGCAATAAGTCAAGCAGAAGTTAGCGACCGTCAACAGAACATCTCCCAACACCTTCACCGTCGCAGATCTTCTGACTCTGGACGCAGTGCCCTAACCTAATACGAAACGAAATGTTGTTAAGTGGCTAGAAGGGCACATGCTGCATTATAACTTTAACGCAGGAAATAGATGGAAAGTAGATTACTGGGTGTACCTAACGAGTTAGTACCATCATCTCATACGCACCAAGATAAAAAAAAACAACGGATTTCATAGGTTTAGCCATGCACGATTAGATATTACGGGCAGAAGAATTCTTAGATCCTTTCAAGAGGTATTCAAGGAAATAAATCAACTTACTGGAATGATGTACTGGTCTACACCCTGACGAGGAATTTACACAAAAAAAATTTCATCACATTATTTCATAACAAGAGGAGTTTTATGTTCTAAAAATGTTAATTTCAGGTGGAAGAAACATTTTATTTCCCCTTACGAAGATGAGGGACTTCACTCACAGTTTATTTTAAAGTATTTTGTTCCCCGTTAATAAGAGGAAAATTGCTTTTCTTGGAACATCATAAAAAGGGCCATTTATTTTATTTATGTTAACAAGAGTTTAATTAAAGGAATTTTAAAAATCTAAATCAAAAAGTATTTTGCGGCGGCGCGATGCGGTTCTGCTGAATGTTATGTTCCACTCACCCTGTGGTGAATCTCTTCCCACACGCACGCCTTCTTGAAGTTAATGAAATGCATTTCTCGAACAGAAGAAGCTATAGAAAAAGCAGCTGCACACCTCGTAACCCAAAGTAACATTAAAATTTGTTTTGTCGTTGGAAGGTTAATCATAACAAAATTAAAGTAAAATTTCACTCTATTACGGTAAGCTTGCATACACCATTTTTTACCAGGCCTTACTCTAAACTGTACAAACTCTGCAGAGTCCACATGCGTGCATCATTCATAACCGTAGCCATTTTATGGTAATTAATAATTATCCTTCACAGAAAGCTTAAAACGAATTGTTTCTTTTAGAATACGTCGCTCAAATGTTGCTAATATCAGTCTCACGTAACGAAATCTTACGTTCGTGAGTAAGCAACACGCCCCGCGGAACTTCGTTGCTTAAAATGTCACCCAAAAGTTCTCAACTTTACACCTTGAGTTAAATCTAGCTCTCTTCCACACTTTGCGGGAATGTTCACATAGTTTAGTACCGAAGTATTAAAAAATTAATAATTTTGATCGGAGCATCTATCACAAGGGTCCGATCACTATGAGGTCCAAGCCACGTCTCTGCTCGTACGTCTACACAAAATAAGTTTCTACTTCCAAAAGTACCTGCGAATGTGCTGATTTCTGTTTGGCAGAGAAACATGACAGCCAATCGGAAAGCAGCATCAAGTACAGTCAATCCTGCGTATTTGTACAGAACCAGCAGTATTTGTCACTGATTCAGAACAGTTGATTAACATAAACAAATTTTGAAAACGCACAAATATAAAATTAGCTCCCTCTCAAGAAAACTGCTTTACTGAAATCATAATCTTATTTCCCCAGTACCATAAACTGACAAGATAGTTTATAGCAGATTCCCTGGTACGAATGACTAACACACAAGTCATTATCGAACATACCTCACGAGACCAATTACATCAGCGTTGTTGTTGTTGCTGTTGTGGTCTTCAGTCCTGAAACTGGTTTGATGCAGCTCTCCATGCTACTCTATCCTGTGCAAGCTTCTTCATCTCCCAGTACCTACTGCAACGTACATTTTTCTGAATCTGCTTATTGTAGTCATCTCTTGGTCTCCCTCTACGATTTTTACCCTCCACGCTGCCTTCCAATACTAAATTGGTGATCCCTTGATGCCTCAGAACACGTCCTACCAACCGATCCCTTCTTCTGGTCAAGTTGTGCCACAAACTTCTCTTCTCCCCAATCCGATTCAATACTTCCTCATTAGTTATGTGATCTACCCATCTAATCTTCAGCATTCTTCTGTAGCACCACATTTCGAAAGCTTCTATTCTCTTCTTGTCCAAACTATTTATCGTCCATGATTCACTTCCATACATGGCTACACTCCATACAAATACTTTCAGAAATGACTTCCTGGCACTTAAATCTATACTCGATGTTAACAAACTTCTCTTCTTCAGAAACGCTTTTCTTGCCATTGCCAGTCTACATTTTATATCCTCTCTACTTCGACCATCGTCAGTTATTTTGCTCCCCAAATAGCAAAACTCCTTTACTACTTTAAATGTCTCACTTCCTAATCTAATTCCCTCAGCATCACCCGACTTAATTCGACTACATTCCATTATCTTCGTTTTGCTTTTGTTGATGGTCATCTTATATCCTCCTTTCAAGACACTATCCATTCCGTTCAACTGCTCTTCCAAGTCCTTTGCTGTCTCCGACAGAATTACGATGTCATCGGCGAACCTCAAAGTTTTTATTTCTTCTCCATGGACTTTAATACCTACTCCGAATTTTTCTTTTGTTTCCTTCACTGCTTGCTCAAAATACAGATTGAATAACATCGGTGATAGACTACAGCCCTGTCTCACTCCCTTCCCCACCACTGCTTCCCTTTCATGTCCCTCGACTCTTATAACTGCCATCTGGTTCCTGTACAAATTGTAAATAGCCTTTCGCTCCCTGTATTTTACCCCTGCCACCTTCAGAAATTGAAAGAGAGTATTCCAGTCAACATTGTCAAAAGCTTTCTCTAGGTCTACAAATGCTAGAAACGTAGGTTTGCCCTTCCTTAATCTAGCTTCTAAGATAAGTCGTAGGGTCAGTATTGCCTCACGTGTTCCAACATTTTTACGGAATCCAAACTGATCTTCCCCGAGGTCGGCTTCTACTAATTTTTCCATTCGTCTGTAAAGAACTCGCGTTAGTATTTTGCAGCTGTGACTTATTAAACTGATAGTTCGGTAATTTTCACATCTGTCAACACCTGCTTTCTTTGGGATTGGAATTATTATATTCTTCTTGAAGTCTGAGGGTATTTCGCCTGTCTCATACATCTTGCTCCCCAGATCGTAGAGTTTTGTCAGGACTGGCTCTCCAAGGCCGTCAGTAGTTCCAATGGAATGTTGTCTACTCCAGGGGCCTTGTTTCGACTCAGGTCTTTCAGTGTATAGCGTTAAAACTTAAAATAAAACATTGTTTCACATTCAAACCTTCATCCACTCTCATAAGTAACCTCAATTATAATACTAATTAGTAAACGATTAGAAAACTGAAGAAACAGAACTGAAAATTAAAAATGAAAGTATTTCGACAGCAGCTCAAACAGTGCCCGTCAGTTAATGATCTCTATCAGATCGCATAGAAAGTGCATAAACTGGGGAATTTGACGCCACTTTCCTTCGCGTAACTCACACTGCCCGCCTGTTCATCTATGTCCGATCTCAATACGCACGATGTAAGGCGCTACCTCACAACGTCTGTACAAAAACGAAAATCAGACACTACTGAACAGAAAATTCTGAATGGCGCCGAAGCCAGGCCAAGAAATGCAATTTTGGCCAGCGCATGGATGGATGGATGGGTTAGAAGGGGAGGACGGAGGCCGGAAAAAAAAGTGGTCAAAGCATTTGGGTTTGAAACTGTGGACCTGGGTTCTCATCCTGATCTGGCATAAATTTTTCACTTTTGGCACTGATTTCAATCAAAGGCCGCTTGTAGCCAATATCTGTAATTCCTCAGTGTCCTAATTCACAACGGCTGCTAGATCAAAATGGTGTCTGACCACTCACCACATACGTGTAGAAGAACAGTAGTCTTGGCTTCTCTACAGCCGATTGTATCGTGAACGTCTCTTCATCTCTAGGTAATTGCTTCAATCTGGACCCGCTTACTGCACTCAAGCCTTAGTCTGCCACTGCAATTTTCCCCTAAACACTTTTACCCATCAACAACTTAGTTACTTCTTGATGCTCCCGAACACCTACTACCAACCCGTCCCATCTTTCAGACAAGTTGTGTCATTAATTTGTGTTCTCCCTGGTCTGAATGAACATCAGCGCATCAGTTATCAGATCTACCAGTCCAGTCTTCAGCATTATAGTGCAGTACCGCATTTCAAAAATTTCTACTCTGTTTTCAACTGTACAGCTTCTCATCAACATTTCATTTCTGTCGCAATAGGGTACACTCGTCATCAGGCGTCCATTAAAATACGAAACGTGTCTACCCCTTAGGGAGTCTCCCCTCTTTCACCTAAATGATCTCAGTTATGGTCTCAGTAATGGTCTGAATGCAGATTAGTAACTCGGACTAAGGAGCAGTCACGAACAGTGACCAGTGTGAAGGATTGACAGTGATTTGGCTCAGTGTTTGTTATAATGTAGATCTGCATGCGGAATTTCTAGTTGTAGGATTATGGTGCAGGTTGGAAATGCTTTTCTCTAATGTCCAACTATAGCTTCGCTTGGGTGCAGTGGTCGTCGCCGCTATAGATAGCAAAACTTTTTGGCACGCCAGTTAGAAAATGCGAAGATATGTAGGGCGAAAGTCGAAGAGTCTTGGTCTCTGCTTCCACGTGCGGGTGTAATGGTGCGGGATGGTCAGTTACAGTGGAGGGAGGAGGGTGTCGGAGCTGGACAGAGTTTCATGCAGACACACACTTAGTGGGACATAAGGTAGTTCGGTGCAGGAGCCGGTGCCAAAATTTTTACATCTTCGCAGTGCCACATCAGCATACAGTACTTGTAATTGATCTCTGCAGAGGCTATAGCAAGTATCAGCTTCCACAGACAGTCCCGACAATGCTTTTTCTCGTGAGCCTTCCGAAGGGCATCGTTTCAGCTCACGAAATAAAACTCCGTTTCGGTTCGGTGCAGCGACGAACGCGGCTTCAAGTCCTCCGCCCAGGAATTCCTAAAATTAATTTTTTTCCTTGTGGGACTCACTGCCACCTCCCCACCCCCCATGAACCATGGACCTTGCCGTTGGTGGGGAGGCTTGCGTGTCTCAACGGTACAGATAGCCGTACCGTAGGTACAAACCACAACGGAGGGGTATCTGTTGAGAGGTCAGACAAACGTGTGTTTCCTGAAGAGGAGCGACGGCCTTTTCAGTAGTTGTAGGGGCAACAGTCTGGATGATTGCCTGATCTGACCCTGTAACACTAACCCAAACGGCCTTGCTGTGCTGGTACTGCGAACGGCTGAAAGCAAGGGGAAACTACAGCCGTAATTTTTCCCGAGGCATTCAGCTTTACTGTATGGTTAAACAGTAGTTTAAAGCTGAAGAAACTGCAAAACGGTGGGAATTGAAGAAGATGGGACATGGATAAACTGAAAGAACCAGAGGTTGTACAGTGTTTCAGTGAGAGCATAAGGTAACATTTGACAGGAATGGGGGAAAAATAGAGTAGAAGAAGAATGGGTAGCTTTCAGGAATGAAATAGTGAAGGCAGCAGAGGATCAAGTAGGTAAAAAGAAGAGGGCTAGTAGAAATCCTTGGGTAAAAGAAGAGATACTGAATTTAATTAATGAAAGGAGAAAATACAAAAATGTAGTAAGTGAAGCAGGCAAAAAGGAATACAAACGTCTCAAAAATGAGATCGACAGGAAGTGCAAAATGGCTAAGCAGGGATGGCTAGAGGACAAATGAAAGGATGTAGATGCCTATCTCACGAGGGGTAAGATAGATGTTGCCTACAGGAACATTAAAGAGACCTGTGGAGAAAAGAGAACCACTTGCATGAATATTAAGAGCTCAGATGCAAAACCAGTTCTAAGCAACGAAGGGAAAGCAGAAAGGTGGAAAGAGTACATAGAGGGTCTATACAGAGGCGTTGTTCTTGAGGACAATATTGTGGAAAAGGAAGAGGAGGTAGATGAAAGTGAAATGGGAGACATGATACTGCGTGCAGAGTTTAACAGAGCACTGAAAGACCTACGTTGAAACAAGGCCCCGGGAGTAGACAACATTGCATTAGAACTACTGACAGCCTTAGGGGAGCCAGGCCTAACAGAACTCTACCATCTGGTGAGCAAGATGTATGAGACAGTCGAAATACCCTCAGACTTCAAGAAGAATATAATAATTCCAATCCCAATGAACGCAGGTGTCGACAGATGTGAAAATTACCGAACTATCAGTTTAATAATTCACAGCTACAAAATACTAACGCGAATTCTTTACAGACGAATGGATAAACTGGTAGAAGCTGACCTCGGGGAAGATCAGTATGGATTCTGTAGAGATGTTGGAACACGTGAGGCAATACTGACCGTACGACTTATCTTAGATGACAGATTAAGGAAAGGCAAACCTACGTTTCTAGCATTTGTAGACTCAGAGAAAGCTTTTGACAGTGTTGACTGGAGTACTCGATTTCAAATTCTGAAGGTGGCAGAGGTAAAATACAGAGAGCGAAAGGCTGTTTACAATTTGTACAGAAACCAGATGGCAGTCATAAGAGTTGAGGGACATGAAAGGGAAGCAGTGGTTGGTAAGGGAGTGAGACAGGGTTGTAGCATCTTCCCGATGCTATTCAATCTGTATATTGAGCAAGCAGTAAAGGAAACAAAACAAAAATTCGGACTAGGTATTAAAGTTCATGGAGGAGAAATAAAAACGTTGAGGTTCACCGATGATCTTGTAATTCTGTCAGAGACAGAAGCAGTTGAACGGAACGGACAGTTTCTTGAAAGGAGGGTATAAGAAGAACATCAACAAAAGCAAAACGAGGATCATGGAATGTAGTAGAATTGAATTAAGTGATGCTGAGGGAATTAGATTAGGAAATGAGACTTTAAAGTAGTAAATGAGTTTTGCTATTTGGGGAGAAAAATAAGTAAGTAAAGTCGAAGTAAAGAGGATATAAAATGTAGACTGGCGATGGCAAGGAAAGCGTTTCTGAAGAAGAGAAATTTGTTTACATCGAGTATAGATTTAAGTGTCAGGAAGTCGTTTCTGAAAGTATTTGTATTGAGCGTAGCCATGTATGGAAGTGAAATATGGACGATAAATAGTTTAGACAAGAAGATAATAGAAGCTTTCGAAATGTGGTGCTACAGAAGAATGCTGAAGATTAGATGGGTAGATCACATAACTTATGATGAGATATTGAATGGCATTGGGGAGGAGTTTGTGGCGTAACTTAACTAGAAGAAGGGATCGGTTGCTGGGACATATTCTGAGGCATCAAGGGATCACCAATTTGGTACGGGAGGGCATCGTGGAGGGTAAAAATCGTAGAGGGAGAGCAACAGGTGAATACACTAAGCAGATTCAGAAGGATGTAGGCTGCAGTAGGTACTGGCAGATGAAGAAGCTTGTACCGGATAGAGTAGCATGGAGAGCTTTAAAGGTGGCAGTTGCCCCCTCTCATATTTATATCTTACTCTGAGCAATTCGATTTTCGTCTCTAACTGCATGCGGTGAAAAGTTGCTATTCCGTCACACGCGGACTTCTCACGCAGCATCTCTCGTCAACCGGGTGGTCCGGTGACAGGAGAGCTCTGCTGATCTTGAAAGGGTTAAGCCGACGGGTGTGAGGGAGTGGAGTGAATGCTTTCCAGACGCCGACATTGTCAGTAGAGCGGCGGAGACACGCGCGCAGGAGCCTGAAGGAGCGGCTGGGCGAGAGTTTCTGTTACTTCACAGAAACTTAGCGAAAACACTTTCTGGCGGGCTACCAGCGAGGCGTGGGAATGACTTGTGTCCCCAGGCAGTCTTGGCGCGCAAATTCTCGCTTTCTCTGCCAAATCGTAACTGTGATTGGTTTGCTCAGGACATATTTCCGTGACATAGCAAAATCAGCGCAGAAATTGGCGCCAAGAATCTCCATTGGTGGAATGGTAGTGCCTCGGTAATAGAGTCCACCATTTGGTTTGAACATTTCGTCTGCCGCATTGATTCGGGGGCTGGACAGCATACTAAGCGATAATTTGAAACGTCATGTCACCAGCTATGTGGACGATTTGCTGATCGCGGAGAAATCTTGGGGAGAGCACAATGCGGTCCTCGGTGAACTCCTTGCGACATTCAAGGAATACGGAGTGACTATCAATATCGAAAAATCGAATTTTGGGACGTCCTCTGTCAAATTTCTAGGACATATCATCACGGGTGAGGGCATTGAGCCAAATCCCGAAAAGATCGAAGCGATGCAAAAGTTTCCCTTTACTTCGACAAAGAAGCAGCTAAGGGAGTTCTTAGGGATCATACATTTTTACAACCGCTTTATACATGTCAAAACTCAGAGCAGTCCTAGGTTGCATCAACTTACAGGAAAGAAGATTCCTTGGGAATGGGATGAGGCGGCCGAATCCGAATGGAAAGCATTAAAATTTGCATTATTACAAGCACCCATCCTCTCACACCCTAATTTAGCAGAAGAGCTTTGCATAGTAACAGACAGTTCATACTCAGGTCTGGGTGTCATGGTGTTCCAAGACTATGTACATGAAGGAAACAGGGTGTGGAAGCAATTGCGTTTTGTAGCAGAGTACTAGCCAAGAGTGAGAGGAATTACTCAGTAACCGAGTTAGAGGCGCTGGCTATTGTATGGGCGTTTGAAAAATTGAGATACCTTCTGTTTGGTGGCAAGACGAGGGTCTGCACAGACCACAAGGCACTCGAGCTCCTGACGACTGCAAAGCTTAATCACAAGCGGCTCATTAGGTGGCCATCATATCTGCAGCAGTACAACTTTTCGATAGAATATGTCCCCAGCAGTCAGAACATTATTGCAGACGCCTTATCACGGTCACCGATCGGATTTGAGCACAACATGGAAGAAGATCTGGAGGAAAATCACTTCTGCCTTTTCTATATGCAGAAAGTAGCCTTTGAAAATTTTATTACCTGTAGTATGCAGGACATCAAGAAGGAGAGAGACCAGGACCCTGCCCTAGTGTTATTGAAACAGAAATGGATAGACAGAAGGCACGCCACCATCAGGCACTTCTCCCTCTTGCGGAAAGGCATAATTTTCCACCGAAATTGTGCCAACGACACTGAATGGGGGGTATGCATCCTTGAACACCTAATAACCAAGTTATATGGCATACTCACCTCAGCTATGGACACTTCGGACCACGCAAGTGCAATCTCAAGCTAAGGACCATGTGTTACTTTCGAAACATGGAGCGTCGAATTCGGAGGGTACAGTCGGTGTGTAAAGACTGCCAAAAGGCTAAGCACACCACTGTGAGCATGCAGGCACTATTATACCCAATCGTACCGACCAAATTAAGACAATTGGCAGAAACAGATTTGATGGGGCCTTTGCCAAGAACAAGAAGAGGATATACTTACGTATTAGTGTTTGTTGAACTAACGTCCAAATGCGTTACCTTTACGGCACTGAAGAGGGCGACAGGACGAACTGTATCACGAGTCCTAATACGAGATTTCCTACCACTGGTTGGTCTTGTGAGTAGAATTATTTCTCGTAACGGGGCACAGTTTAAGTCAAAAACATGGAAGGAGACGTTGCGTCGATGTAAAATTGATCCCATTTTTAAATCTTCACACCATCCGAGCTCGAATGCTGCAGAACGGGTAATTAAGGAACTCGGAAACTTGTACCGGTTGTACTGTAACAAACAGCACACGACATGGGACGTTTTCCTTAAAGACTTCCAAGAGGTGATCAATGAGGCACCCCATGGGATAACAAAATTGGCACCCATTACAGTACTGAGAAACCGGATTCCTAAAGACTTGATAACCGAGGTCGTAAACTTCCCACTAAGGGCGCGAACGCAGCACCGAGCCATAGTGGATTTGGCTCTCAAGAGGATACGGGCTGCAGCAGAGGTCAGGAAGAGACTCCCGACAGGGGAGCACGTCTACGACACTTCCAAATTGGATAAAGGGTGCTCGTGAAGTCTTTTCGACTCTAGAACAAACAAAAAATGAAATGCCAAAAATTCAATTCTGTTTACAACGGCCCGTACCGTATAAGGAGAGCAGCTCACCACAATGCTTATGAATTGGAGACGCTGAAAGCAAGGAAGTCCATAGGACTCCACCACATCTCTCACATAAAGGAGTTCGTGGAATAGTAGTAGTGTTAAGTGGTGTACATAGTAGAATAGGCAAATATATGAACCTTTCTTCGGAGAACAATAATCGTTGCATTAACAGATTAAGATAGCTAAAGTATTAACACGCTCCGTTGTCCCGCATAAGAGTTTACTGCTGCTATCCTTTTTTGTTTCTGTTCGCGACTTCCAATGTCGATGGAGTAGGAGACACTACCTTTCCATGAGCAATGTTTTAGTCCTTTCCTGTCTGGTGTCCATGTTGAGGGATAATGATGAATGAGAAGATGTCGCACAAACGGGCGCATACAATAACGTGCTCTTAGAAGCGTTCTGAGAAGTCGTGATACGCTCCATAGCGGCCACAACCAGTTCGTGAGACGTTGATACCAATGCTTGCAGGCACGCGTCAGTGCACTGCAGGATTGTGGTATATTGCGTGATTTCGAGGATGAACATGGGCAGTATAGTTTTCACAATGATCCGCCAGCATCATTGTCTTGCAAGTCGGGGTGAACCTGTGAGCGTTTGACTCCAATGGTGCCCTAGACGGTAGAAATGCGGGCATAAAGCCTACCATGCCAATGCGCTAGTTGGGGATTTAGCGTGCGGCTTGTGACTGTCACAGATGAATAACCAAGGAATTATACTTGGAGATTCGTGACATACTGTGTAGCAGGTGTGTGGTGGGCGACGGAATCCTCAACAGGAGCCAGTCCTGGCTTGGTCATATTACATTGCCTCTTGAAAGGTGTGATTTGATCGCAAAAACAGCATAACATAGAAAAAGAAGTTGCAACTATAAATTTATTGTCTTGTATAGCCATGGCTAACCCAGTCTCTGGAGTTTCAGTCAGGCGTAGTGAGAACTCGGAGGCCATGTCGTACGGCGCACACATCACTGTCGTCAATAGCGGTGAGCAGCGAGACATCTCAACGTAACAGAAATTATGTAAGAGTGTTGTATAAGATAAGAAAAAGAGATAGAGAGTACCATATTCTAGGAAAAGTTAAACTTTAGGATTTAACAATAACTAGATCCTTAATATTGTGTGGGTTTTCTAATACAAGTGTTTGGCGAGCGACTGTTGGGATGCTATTTTTCAGGTCACCAAATCACAGACCCGAGATGGAGGGACGACGGGCGAGCGAAAGTAGAATAGCTGCATGTTCTTTATAGCACAGTAAAACTTCGACCTGCATAATAACATAATTTATTCAAAAGACATAGAATGTAGATCGCTGGCAAATGATAGTTAATTCTTGAGCATGTCTGCTGTCAGTCTATATAATTAATAGTAATATTAGTGCAGGCCAACACATTTAGTTGTTCAGCCAATATAGCGTCACACACCATGTACAGTAGTGAGATCGGTATCTACACAAATATCAAGATGGATTATTTCCATGTCTAGATTAGATATACCAAGATTTTGTTATAATGATAGCCATAGATGGATAACGATAAAATTAATATAAGAGTGTCTGAAATGACAGACCATCAATGTATCGTTTACTATAACATAGAAGGTCATGGGAAAAAGTTAGGCATATGATTTTTGTCATAACTGTGCAGATGACGGGAATCGTGGCAACGCAGAGGCCGGCCGAAAAAAAAAAAAAAAAAGAGTCATCGGCTATCTGCACGAAGAATGGCGTCAGCGCGCCACCTGACGAGAAGGGTGCGGCAGCGTCCGGTCCTACAAATTGAGAGTCACTGTGCCGTATACCTGAAGGATTAGACGGCGGACAGCCCTCGCCGGACCACAAGCGGCAGACCACGTTGTCGTGAGTACACGAAGATCACATAAGGTGTCACAACCTGCGCTTCATGTGCCTCAGGACAGAAAGGGGCGTTATATAATCATCTACACTCCTGGAAATTGAAATAAGGACACCGTGAATTCATTGTCCCAGGAAGGGAAAATTTACTGACACATTCCTGGGGTCAGATACATAACAGGATCACACTGACAGAACCACAGACACATAGACACAGGCAACAGAGCATGCACAATGTCGGCACTAGTACAGTGTATATCCACCTTTCGCAGCAATGCAGGCTGCTATTCTCCCATGGAAACGATCGTAGAGATGCTGGATGTGGTCCTGTGGAACGGCTTGCCATGCCATTTCCATCTGGCGCCTCAGTTGGACCAGCGTTCGTGCTGGACGTGCAGACCGCGTGAGACGACGCTTCATCCAGTCCCAAACATGCTCAATGAGGGACAGATCCGGAGATCTTGCTGGCTAGGGTAGTTGACTTACACCTTCTAGAGCACGTTGGGTGGCACGGGATACATGCGGACGTGCATTGTCATGTTGGAACAGCAAGTTCCCTTGCCGGTCTAGGAATGGTAGAACGATGGGTTCGATGACGGTTTGGATGTACCGTGCACTATTCAGTGTCCCCTCGACGATCACCAGAGGTGTACGGCCAGTGTAGGAGATCGCTCCCCACACCATGATGCCGGGTGTTGGCCCTGTGTGCCTCGGTCGTATGCAGTCCTGATTGTGGCGCTCACCTGCACGGCGCCAAACACGCATACGACCATCATTGGCACCAAGGCAGAAGCGACTCTCATCGCTGAAGGCGACAAGTCTCCATTCGTCCCTCCATTCACGCCTGTCGCGACGCCACTGGAGGCGGGCTGCACGATGTCGGGGCGTGAGCGGAAGACGGCCTAACGGTGTGCGGGACCGTAGCCCAGATTCATGGAGACGGTTGCGAATGGTCCTCGCCGATACCCCAGGAGCAACAGTGTCCCTAATTTGCTGGGAAGTGGCGGTGCGGTCCCCTACGGCACTGCGTAGGATCCTACGGTCTTGGCGTGCATCCGTGCGTCGCTGCTGTCCGGTCCCAGGTCGACGGGCACGTGCACCTTCCGCCGACCACTGGCGACAACATCGATGTACTGTGGAGACCTCACGCCCCACGTGTTGAGCAATTCGGCGGTACGTCCACCCGGTCTCCCGCATGCCCACTATACGCCCTCGCTCAAAGTCCGTCAACTGCAAATACGGTTCACGTCCACGCTGTCGCGGCATGCTACCAGTGTTAAAGACTGCGATGGAGCTCCGTATGCGACGGCAAACTGGCTGACACTGAAGGCGGTGCACAAATGCTGCGCAGCTAGCGCCATTCGACGGCCAACACCGCGGTTCCTGGTGTGTCCGCTGTGCCGTGCGTGTGATCATTGCTTGTACAGCCCTCTCGCAGTGTCCGGAGCAAGTATGGTGGGTCTGACACACCGGTGTCAATGTGTTCTGTTTTCCATTTCCAGGAGTGTATTTGAGTTTTTACAACTCACTAGCATTGGCCGATCTGCATACACAAGGCAGTATCGTGCCACGAACTCTACCAAATGGATTGTCTCATTTCTAACTTTTCCTCTCACTTAGAGAGCAGTTGTAGCAATCGTCGCTCCTAGTTCGATCCTGTCTGGATGACCTCACACACTTGTGGAGTCATTCCACGTGCCATCATCCCTCGTCGAACAGCAATATTGGGAAACATAAAGTACTGTCCAGGGATAGAAGACACCTAGACTAGTGATGCATCTAAACTAGTAGACCTCAGAGACAATTATTCGACGTGAGGAGAGCCTACCACTATGTCTTCCTACCGTACTGCCGTGATCATATGCGTGAGTCTTGCTGAAATCTCAACAGAGTACTGCAGATGCTCCAGCACACCCTATTGTTGTTGCAACAACGTAGCAACAACAGCCGACGTTTAGCTCTATGTGGTGTCAGTACTGTGGCCCCATCCCAAAAGCCCCCCTCCGATGCCCAAGACATGGAACCACGTGCATCAATGCATATGACACAACATACCAACCCCCTCAGAGAAACTAACGAGTTTGTTAAGTGCTTCGAATATTTCCAACAATGTGATTTAGTACCTCATTCTCAGCACAGTCGTGAACATTGTGCAATGTGCAAGCACAACTTGACACCCCATGAACCTTGCTTTTTTTTTTCTTAAATTGCTTTCTCTAGTGTTGTTTTTGTAATGAATGTTATACCTTGTATGTGTTTGTGAATTTGCACTGTACTTCTTATGTAAGTGATAGAGTAGGGCGCACAAATTACAGATTACTGTATTGTTCTCTACACCATGTTTTTTTGTATTCTGAATTTTTTTGTTGTTGTGTGTATGCAAACAGTGTGACTGAAGTCCCCATAAACTGAAGCAGATACCACCACTGTCATTGTGAATGGACCATCAGTTCAGGGAACATTTCGTAAAGGTTATTCTTGCTGCAGGGAGACAGAATGAATCGGAGTTGTAATTAGATTCTGAAAGCTCACAAAGAGATTGTTAACTTAAATATTATCATGTGTGATTGAGTTCAGGTTAGTTTAATGATTGAAATTGTTGTAACATCTTGGGCATTTAATTGCGGAGCACTCCAACTCTGACTGTAAAGAATAAACTGCTCCACATTTGGCTCACGTGCCCGGGCCATATTTAGACCGTTAATGTCTGTGTAAATCGGTGTTAGGAAGGGGCTCCCTGGGTATGGATGTGTGATGTGAGTGTTAGAATTCCACATTAAGAAGGTTAAGTTGGCTACATCATAAATAATCCTCCCTCTATGAGCTCCATTTTTCAGTTGCAGTGCGCCATGTGGAGTCAGTTTGCATGATTGATCTTGGGCGATTGACTCACTACCTTGCTCCTAAGTGAGCCAACCGCTCACCAATTACAAGCTAAAATGGTGTAGGGGCTATGAGAGGTGGCAGAAGCCCCCTCTCATATTTCTATCACACTCTGAGTAATTCGATTTTCCTCTCTAACTGCATGCGGTGAAAAGTCGCCATTCCTTCACACGCGGACTTCCCACGCAGCGTCTCTCGTCATCCGGGTGGTCCGGTGACAGGCGGGTTCTGCTGATCTTGAGAGGGTTAAGCCGACGGGTGTGAGAGAGTCGAGTGAATGCTTTCCAGACGCCGACATTGTCAGTAGAGCGGCGGAGACACGCGCGCAGGATCCTGAAGGAGCGGCTGGGCTATAGATTCCGTTACTTCGCAGAAACTTAGCGAAAACACTTTCTGGCGGGCTACCAGCGAGGCGTGGGAATGACTTGTGTCCCCATGCAGTCTTGGCGCGCAAATTCCCGCGTTTTCTGCCAAGTCGTAACTGTGATTGGTTTGCTCAGGACATAGCTCCGTGACGTAGCAAAATCAGCGCAGAAATTGGCGCCAAGAATCTCCATTGATGGAATGGTAGTGCTTCGGCAATATAGTGGAATTTTCCGCCGGTTTTCGAGTTGCTGATTGGAACGTTTGACCACGGCCACTGTCGTGGGGGCGGGAACGTTCTGTGTTCGGTTTGTACGGGTGCTCTTGTGGTAGTCGGCTCTCGGCTTTCGGTCGGAGTAGGTTAGAAGACTGAGCTTTCGCTGCTCTGGACAGCCTGCCTTCCATTGGCTGTCTAATATACTTTCATTTGATTGTAACTGTTTAACAAAGTTGCTGAAGTTTCGACTTCAACGTAACTTTCCGAGGACAGTTGGCAATTGAGCGTTCTGCGTACAAGCTGCCTATGTTGTCTGTCTTGAGCAGTTTTGGCTAAATTGACTGTATCGGAGTTACCGTGTGACTTCGCTTGTTAAAATCAATCTCTGTATCGTCAGTGATTGTGTGGCGAGCCTCCTTCGTCTCCCTCAGTGGCGCATTTGTATTGCTAGGAAGTCTTTAGTCTGGAATAACCAGACCAGCATAATTTGTTTCGGACTATACTCGCTACATTGTCATCACCACGACGGGACGTCGAAGTAACCAGCCATCGCCTCCAGTACGCCAGATCGTGTCCGTGCAGTTAAGAAGACAGCTTGGTAATGTACGTCCGCAGCACCGGCAAAGCAGGCAATTTTGCTAGGTGATAATGAGAGCTCAGCAGGGCGCGCCTGTTTGTCTTTTCTAACTTTATTCTGTCTTGAGTGTTCATTGTCCGAGTTATCACTAATGTAGCAGCAATTAATGTTGGGTTAGCTGTGTGTCTCTCTTAAGATTGGAGTTGCAAGGAATTGGCTCCACATACCACTTCGTCATAAACGTCACAATCTAGTTTAGGGACAACTTCACCTACACAGCATTTATTTGAGTGTTCAATTTGAGCCAATTTGATGTATTGTAAATGTTTCATGTGTTTTTATTATTTGGTGTTTAGTCTTAATAAATCATATTGTTATTTTGGCCAGAACTTTCATTCTGTTAAACGGTAGAGCAACCCTATCATTTCTCACGACGTTAATGAAACCTTCCTTGCCAATTTAAATTATTGCAGGTCCCAAACTCTTTTCTACTCCACTTTCAGGGTCGATTACAGTCAGTTCGCGTATCTTTTTAATCCATGTGCAACAGCAAAAGTGGGAGTTAGAATAGCGGGGGGGGGGGGGGGGGGGGGCTTAGAGCATCATTTACAAATGTAGATTCTAGAAGAATTTAGTGTTAAATACACTGCTAGCCTCGGCACCTCGCAAGCTGCATCATTCCAGTCTCAGGACTGAAGACCACAACAGCAACAACGGGAGTCACTGGCTGCTACGCCGTTGTTCCCGTGTGAATTGTGAAGTGACGCTTTTATTGGCGTACTGGGACGCGTGTTCGATGTGATTTTAGAGAGGATTGTTCGAAAAGGATTTGCCCGTCTGTTGGACGGAGGCAGCACTGGGCATTAAAAAACACTTAGTTTGTGTAAAACACAGTTCACGTCCCACAATTTATGGACTGTGCTTTTTGAACCATCTCCATGCGGGACACATGGTTTTAGGAGGCAGTCTCTTTTCAGAAGTTGTGGTGAGAATATAAGAATTCGTGTTTTTGCAGGCTGTGAGGACAGGATGAGCGACGCAATTAGACTGCCGGAGGGTAGTTATTATCTTTGCTCGTCGTATTTCACTCGTGTCTTTTTATGAAAATAAATCTGTACAACCACACTTAGCACCTTTATTTTCCGTAGAAATCAGAGCCTACAACAATTTTTAATGTAACTCACGACGGAGGTAGTTGAAATAGTGGCGAATCTATTACATTACATACTCTTCAACTTCACTATTAGGCCCAAAATATCAGTTAAAATCAGATGTCTGTACGTGTAGTTTTACTGAGGTGTTGCCGAAGGATGACTATTACCGGCAGTACTACCTGACTGATGGGAAGGAGTAATAGTATTCCACATTACCAAATCCATATCACATCGTGAAAGTTTTGTAAATTTCTGTCAAGTCAGTGATACCGATCCATAAGATTTATCTTCCTACTGACAAAGTAAGTCAGGTACAGTACTTCAGCTCCACCCCTGTGGAGTGATCGGAGCTACATATAAAGTTGTATTTAGACTCGAATTAAACAGAGATATTAAGGTCTTGAAATGGAATTCAAGCACAGAGACGGAGTGATAATAATAACTGTACTGAATAAGTGGCATAGGATGCCAAATGATAAAAACTGAGTTCCAGACAAGTGTATAAAACGTTTATCAATAACTAAATTTAAAAACAACCTCAGTTAACAAGAAGCGTTAGATAATGAGGCATCAGGGAGAGACAGTGGCAAGTAATGAAACAGCTGCAGTGGAACAATCTGGAGATACCTCAGCCGCAGATCCGCTGATCTTGAGGTTCAGAGCTGAGCATTCGTTCGTGCTGCTGTTGCATAATCTGCAAAAATGTTGTCAAATGTTGGTAGTTATAAAACTAACGAAATTTCTGGCTTGAGAGTAAAGCTATACTGGAGAACGTGGTGCCTCTTGGAAGTCCATCTGCAAACAGAGGGTAGCTGTTTTCCCTGTGTTCCTATTTAAAGACTCCTAACCTGAGGAAAGTAAGTGACTGATTTAAGTGGAAATTTTCAGACCAACCTAGCTAGATATTTTGGTCCAAATTTTGCAGGAACCACACTTTGTTGTCGGGTTGCAAGGCACTGGCGACTTTTGTTAGCACTATTTCCATCAAGCAGCCATTATCTCCCTGTACTTGAAGGCGGGTTAGAATAGACAAGGGCTTCATTGTACCGGAAAATGCTATCTTCTAAATTATTACCAGTACTTATTGAGCTACACAAGTCAAAGGAAAATCCCTATGTTCCTACGAATTGTCTTAGCCAAGAGGAATAAGAAACGAACAGGCATTATAGTACAGTGCAACCTGCCTCATCTTCAGACCGACATCCCTTAGTTTCCAAGACCAGACGACGAGGCTAGCCAAGCGGTTGTAAGTTGAGTCAGTCTATTTATCTATTATTGAAAACCGTATCAAAATAGGCTTTAATTTATAATATGTTTAACTGCACTGTGCACCACATACTGTAACGTGACTGCCGAATTACAGGTGGGAATGAAGAGGAACCCTCTGCCAGGTTCAAAATGGTTCAAATGGCTCTAAGCACTACGGGATTTAACATCTGAGGTCATCAGTCCCTTAGTCTTAGAACTACTTAAACCTAACTTAACCTAAGGACATCACACATATCCATGCCCGAGGCAGGATTCGAACCTGTGACCGTAGCAGCAGGGCGGATCCGGACTGAAGCGCCTAGAACCGCTCGGCCGAAGCTCTGTCAGGCATTTGGACTACGTCACATTATGTTACTTTACATTACATTGGATGGAATATGGCCTGAAAATAAAGAAAACAAACACGAAGGTAACAAACAACTTCAGAAAGGGGAATAACGGGTAGACTGACATCAAAACTGAGAATGAAGCAGAACCGAAAGAAGTGAAAGAATGCAGTTGTGTAGAGAGGCTACCTACGGAAGGAATGAGAATCAGATTTACGAAGATGAAGAAAGTTGTCTTCAATATATCAGCTCTGCTGGAATCAGATATCGATGTGGGAGTGTGAAAGGAGTTTCTAAATGTGTACGTATGAAACTCATCTTCCTATGGATGTGAGATGTAGGCCATACGAAATATGGTGAAGGAAAAGAGGTTAGCATTTGAAATGTAATGAAGTTATCAAAGAATGTTCAGGCTTACCAGGTAAAAGTATACATAGCACGTTATAAGTCCTGAAAAGACTAGATGAGAAAAAAGACAATGGAAAGTCCTTACGAGGGGGAGGGATAGGTTTCTCACTTGAGATCCTGCAGGCCATGGATGAAGGCCAACAGCTTGTGATGAATTGTTATTTAACTTAGGGGCGACTAGACGCTTCAACAATAACAACAAACAACAGGATTAGCGTTGTCACACCTTAATAAATGGCCTCTAGTTCTCTAATGTTACATCCATGCCCGTTCCCAACTGGCCATGGTTGATTGGCTAATTTGGATGTGTGTTCAAATGGTTAAAATGGCTCTGAGCACTGTGTGACTTAACATCTGAGGTCATGTGTCCCCTTGAACTTAGAACTACTTAAACCTAACTAACATGACACATCCATGCCCGAGGCAGGATTCGAACCTGCGACCGTAGCAATCGCTCGGTTCCGAACTGAAGCGCCTAGAACCGCTCGTCTACAACGGCCGGCTGTGTGCCTTCAATAAATGCTTACACAACATTACTAATTTTCTTAAGTTATTAGTAACAGTTCACCAAAAACAACAAGTCTCAAAACACTTCGTAAAAGACTGATTAAATAGCTGTTCCTTTGTATAATAAATTCTCAACCAATAACAGTAGCAAACAACATCACTTCGAAATAAAAACTTACAGAATTGTAATGGTAGAAAGGCACCTTAAAAAATTTAAAATTAACTTTCATTTAACACGCAGATATAAGAACATGTACAAAACTCACAGTTAGCAGATATGGTGAATTCCAATATTTATAACCCGCTGAACTACAGACCAGAACTGAATTTCAAATCTATCCAATGAGGAATCCGGATAACAAAATTATGTTCACAAATAAGAAATAGAATAACTTTATGATAACGCCTATCCGGCAGTGGCCACTCTTTTACACACTTGTCAGTTGCTGTGGAAAGTGACAGTTACTGCTTAATCGCCATACAGTTAAGCAAACTAACACCGCAGAAGACACTGAAGGTTAATACAGGTACCGTATTCCACTACTTTCTTCTCCAGTGTCATGACATCCTTATTGTGGTGGAACACGCTACAGCACAGCGTGTTCAGGTTGGGCCCACTCTGTCTGGTTTATCTGCCGCAGCAAAACACTCACAAACAACACCGGCCACAGCTCGCCGTAAATTGCGTCCATTCAATTACAGAGCCCACGGCTTACCGTTCCACAGTAGCGTTGAATTCCCAAGCGTCTCGGTTTCACCATCAGTCCACAACCACAGAGAGCCAAAGTTATTAAATGCACAATTCGAACCATCCGGACCCCAACACTCTGCCGTTCTGTCCTTCTCGCTCGGTACTCTCCAACCCTCCACTGCTCGTCGCCAGAGGGCCACTCGCCGCCAACTCGGCGCTCTCAGTATCTCTGGCGAGGCCAATACCGACCTTAACACTCGCGGCCGGAACACAATCGTGCCGAAACTCGGCACAAGCTGCATTCCATATTCCTGGATATCTGCAGAGGTTTTGACACTGCTGACTGTTAACGAAGGTACGGTCATACGGAATAGTTTCCGAAGCATGTGAGTGGCTCGAAATCTTTTTCAGTACCGTAAAATGGGGTTACTTTGTGAGAATTTTTAAGGTTTTGCTCGCATTGGCAGGACAGTGTAAATTATGATGATTAATAAGTAATACCAAGAAGTTGCTGAAAGCTTCCACTATGTGGCTATACGTTATTCAAATAAATATGTTCAGTAGAAAACCATTACACAACTGTTACAAGTTGTCACAAAGTTACCCACTGGGTGGGGCTACCATGTGACAAGCTTTGTTTTTGTTACCCCATCAAATGTTTATTTAAGGCAATATACAAAACATTGGTTTATTGTCTGACAACGTAAAGAATTTACAAAGATACCTACTTAACCTAAAAATAAATCTTTAACATCAAAAAGACCTCGCTTTTCTACTGGTGGTGGAGGTGTTATTTTATACAGAACTTCCTCCGTTGAATAACAAATGCAATCATCTCGATCTGGCAAGTTCCAGTAAATTTTTGACCTCTCCATTATGCTTACCACGTATCCTCCTGGCTTGATATCAGTCAGTCTTCCAGGGAACATTTCCCCTTCGAAGTTAACTACCACAAAGTCATCAAGTTTGAACGTGCATTAAGGGGTCATCTTAGTGGCCCCTTTTAAGTGGTGGACGTTTCTTGTGTCTCGGTGTAACTTACCAGTAGTCGAAGGTGCGTCTCTTTCTGATGGCCCGTTTGATGAATTTTCACAGAGAGCTTCCGAGTCATTCGGATCTTCATGGGTCCACTTGATGTTTCGCTCTCTTCTGAGGACTCGACCATATCGGTGACAAAAAGATCAAATATTTACACTTTAAAACACAGTGGGGCTACTTTGTGACGCTAAGAAACTGTCACTACGAAACCCCTTAACATGCTGATTTTATGGTTTTATAATTATACTGCTAACATAAACATTACAATAAATGTCAAATCACGCCATAATTTAGCCAACATATTAACAATCAGGCGTACATAGTACAAAGTAAAGACAAAGGTGGAGTAGCAAATTTATGTTAAGGATAGTGTAGCATACAAAGCTATAGATATTAAGAATATTGTGTGGAACTACAATTTGAGGCATGTGCAACAGAAATAATAACTAAATTCTACACAACAATAGTGTTGGCTGTCTACAGGGCTCCTTCTGGTGACTTAAAAACGTCTCTACTTTTAATGGAACTGCTTCTGTCAGGGTTATTTCAAAAGCAAAGGATACTGTAGTTTTAGGTGATTTCATTATAACCTTTATGAACGAAAATAAGAATAAAATTGTCTTTGAGATTTTGATGACCTTACATAATCTGATGTTCCCAACAAGAATTACATCCGAGTCCCAAACTATGACAGACAACATTTTTTTAGATGTAAGTAGACATCAGAATTATACTGCCAGGCAGGTTATAAGTGGGCTTTCGGATCATGATGGACAAATTCCCACTCTTTGTGATGTTAATCTGTTCATAAAACAATTTTCTCAATGGAAATTCATAAGAGTAATGAATGAAGAGGCAAAAGAAACTTTCAACCATAGGTTGCAGCATGTGGATTGGTCTTTAGTATAGAGCCATGATAATGTTGATACTAAATTTAACTGTTTTATAAATGAATGCTGTGCTCTTTTTGAAGAAATATTTCCCAGTAAATGGGTCAGAAAAAGTGCTTCAAATTCTGTAAGCCTTGGATTACAGAAGGTATAAAACAGTCATGTAAAACCGAAAGGGAAACTTATGCTGCAATAAGATTATGAAAAGATGTAGCAAAATGGGAACACTATAGATTATACTGTAAAATTTTAAGAAACCAACACAGAAATCAAAAGCCTTTTATTATGAGAAGAAAATAGATAATTCTAATAATAAAATAAAAACACATTGGAGCATTATTAAAAAAAAAAAAGCATGAAAAGATACAGCAACCAAACAAGATGTAAATAATATCAGATACGAAAGTATCCTAGAATATAACCCCAAAAGTGTGGCTGAGATTTTTAATAAACTCTTCTTATCAGTAACTCAACAGATTGGTTGCAAGCACAATGTTGATTAAGCTGTAACTCTTTGTCACACAGTATATTCAAATAACCCCCCCCCCCCCCCCCCCAAGAACCATGGACCTTGCCATTGGTGGGGAGGCTTGAGTGCCTCAGCGATACCGTAGGTGCAACCACAACAGAGGGGTATCTGTTGAGAGGCAGACAAATGTGTGGTTCCTGGAGAGGGGCAGCAGCCTTTTCAGTAGTTGCAGGGGCAACAGTTTGGATGATTGACTGATCTAGCCTTGTAACACTAACCAAAACAGCCTTGCTGTGCTGGTACTGCGAACGGCTGAAAGCAAGGGGAAACTACAGCTATTATTTTTCCCTAGGGCATGGAGCTTTACTGTATGGTTAAATGATGATGGCAACCTCTTGGGTAAAATATTCTGGAGGTATAATAGTCCCCCATTTGGATCTCCGGGTGGGGACTGCTCAAGAGGATGTCGTTATCAGGAGAAAGAAAACTGGCATTCTACGGATCGGAGTGTGGAATGTCAGATCCCTTAGTTGGGCAGGTAGGTTAGAAAATTTAAAAAGGGAAAATCGATAGGTTAGAGTTAGATATAGTGGGATTTAGTGAAGTTTGGTGACAGGAGGAACAAGACTTTTGGTCAGGTGAATACAGCGTTTAATACAAAATCAAATACGGGTAACGCAGGAGTAGGTTTAATAATGAATAAAAAAATAGGAGTGCAGGTAAGCTACTACAAACAGTATTGTGGCCAAGATGGACACAAAGCCCATGCCTACTACAGTAGTACAAGTTTATATGCCTATTAGCTCTGCAGATGATGAAGAAATTGATGAAATGTATGATGAGATAAAGGAAATTATTCAGGTAGTGAAGGAAGACGATAATTTGATAGTCATGGGTGACTGGAATTCGACAGTAGGAAAAGGGAGAGAAGGAAACATAGTAGGTGAATATGGATTGGGGCTAAGAAATGAAAGAGGAAGCCGCCTGATAGAGTTTTGCACAGGTAACACTTGCTTCAAGAATCATAAAAGATGGTTATATACATGGAAGAGTCCTGGAGATAATAGAAGCTATCAGATAGATTATATAATGGTAAGACAGAGATATATGAACCAGGTTTTAAATTGTAAGACATTTCCAGGGGCAGATGTGGACTCTGACCACAATCTATTGGTTAAGAACAGTAGATGAAAACTGAAGAAACTATAAAAAGATGGGAATTTAAGGAGATGTGACCTGGATAAACTGACTAAACCAGAGGTTGTACAGAGTTTCAGGGAGATCATAACGGAACAATTGACAGGAATGGGGGACAGAAATACAGTAGAAGAAGAATGGGTAGCTCTGAGGGATGAAGTAGTGAAGACAGCAGTGGATCAAGTAGGTAAAAAGATGAAGGTTACTAGAAATCCTTGGGTAACAGAAGAAGTATTGAATTTAATTGATGAAAGGAGAAAATATAAAAATGCAGTAAATGAAGCAGGCAAAAAGGAATACAAACGTCTCAAAAATGAGATCGACAGGAAGGGCAAAATGGCTAAGCAGGGATGGCCCCAAGGACAAATGTAAGGCTGTAGAGGCTTATCTCACAAGGGGTAAGACAGATACTGCCTACAGGAAAATTAAAGAGACCTTTAGAGAAAAGAGAACCACTTGCATGAATATCAAGAGCTCAAATGGAAACCCAGTTCTAAGCAAAGAAGGGAAAGCAGAAAGGTGGAAGGACTATATAGAGGGTCTATACAAGGGCAATGTACTTGAGGACAATATTATGGAAATGGAAGAGGATGTAGATGAAGATGAAATGGGAGATACAGTACTGCATGAAGGATGAAGGGTTTGACAGAGCACTGAAAGACTTGAGTCAAAACAAGGCCCAAGGAGTAGACAACATTCCATTAGAAATACTGATGGCCTTGGGAGAGCCAGTCCTGACAAATCTCTGCCATCTGGAGAGTAAGATGTATGAGACAGGCGAAATACCCTCAGACTTCAAGAAGAACATAATAATTCCAATCCCAAAGAAAGCAGGTGTTGACAGATGTGAAAATTACCGAACTATCAGTTTAATAAGTCACAGCTGCAAAATACTAAAGTGAATTCTTTACAGACGAATGGAAAAACTGGAGAAGCGGACCTCGGGGAAGACCAGTTTGGATTCCATAGAAATGTTGGAACACGTGAGGCAATACTGACCTTACGACTTATCTTAGAAGAAAGATTAAGGAAAGGCAGACCTATGTTTCCAGCAACTGTAGACTTAGAGAAAGCTTTTGACAATGTTGACTGGAATACTTTCTTTCAAATTCTGAAGGTGGCAGGGGTAAAATACCGGGAGCGAAAGGCTATTTACAATTTGTACAGAAACCAGATGGCAGTTATAAGAGTCAAGGGGCATGAAAGGGAAGCAGTGGATGAGAAGGGAGTGAGACAGGGCTGTAGCCTCTCCCGATGTTATTCAATCTGTATATTGAACAAGCATTAAAGAAAACAAAAGAAAAACTTGGAGTAGGTATTAAAATCCATGGAGAATAAATAAAAAAAAAACTTTTAGGTTCGCTGATGACATTGTAATTCTGTCAGAGACAGCAAAGGACTTGGAAGAGCAGTTGAACGGAATGGACAGTGTCTTGAAAGGAAGATATAAGATGAACATCAGCGAAAGCAAAGCAAGGATAATGGAATGTAATCAGATTAAGTCGGGTGATGCTGAGGGAATTAGATTAGGAAATGAGACACTTAAAGTAGTAAAGGAGTTTTGCTATTTGGGGAGCAAAATAAGTGATGATGGTCGAAGTGGAGAGGGTATAAAATGTTGACTGGCAATGGCAAGGAAAGCATTTCTGAAGAAGAGAAATTTGTTAATATCAAGTATAGAAGTCATGTCTGAAAGTATTTGTATGGAGTGTAGCCATGTATGGAAGCGAAACATGGACAATAAATAGTTTAGACAAGAAGAGAACAGAAGCTAGACTGCAGAAGATTATATGGGTAGATCACATAACTAATGAGGAGGCATTGAAAAGAATTGGGGAGAAGAGGAGTTTGTGGCACAACTTGACATCATCATCATCAAACCAGTCTCAGGACTGAAGACCACAACAACAACAGCAACAACATATTCAAACACAATTTTAAAAATTTCGTCTTAAACCTGTCACTGTAGAAGAAATTCAAAAAATTGTCATGTCTCTAAAAAGTAAGAGTTCTGCAGGGGTTGATAATATATCTAGTAATTTATTTAAATATTCTTCTGTGAAGATAAGGGACATTCTTTGTCATATTTTCAATGCTTCCCTTCAGAAAGGTGTTGTTCCCAGTAGACTTAAATATGCCATTGTGAAGCCCCTGTACAAGTAGGGCGATAAAGCTGAACTAACTAAGTATTGACCTATCCTTTTACTGACAGCTTTCTCCAAAATTCTAGAAAAGCTAATATATGCAAGAATTACTGATCAACTCATGAAGATTGGAGTGATCTGCAAGTGCCAATTTGGCTTTCAGAAGGGCTGTTCAACATATGACGCAATCTATGCACTTGCAAATGAAGTCCTAGAAATCCTTAATGAAAAAATGCTAGCACTTGCTGTCTTCTGTGATTTATCCAAAGCTTTTGACTGTGTTGATCACCAGATTCTCTTGCAAAAAGCAAAATTAGAAGAAATAAGTGGTGCTGCAAGCAATTGCCTACAATCGTACCACCAAGACAGAAAACAAAAGTTATCATGAATAGCTCAGGTGGAGTATTTGATGTTTCCTCACATTCTTAATGGAGTTCCATTACGTGTGGAGTGCCTCAGGGCTCAATTCTTGGGTCCCTATTATTCCTGATTTTTATAAATGATCTACCATCACGTACAAGCCTGCCGTGTAAATTTACATTATTTGCTGATGATACAACAATTGTTTTGAGCAGTAGAAAAGGTAGTGATCTTGAGGAACTCATTAATCACATACTCTCAGATGTGGTTAATTGGTTCAAGGTGAATGGTCTCTCATTAAATTCCAGTAAGACCAGCTTTATTCAGTTCAGTACAAAAACAAAAAGAGAGAGAGAGAGATAAGTGTAACATGTGGTAATCAGCCAATAGAAAGAATGGAAACAACAAAATTTCTTGGCTTGCACATTGACAAGAAAATGAAGTGTTCTTCACATATTATAGATCTCTGTAAGAGGCCTAGCTCTGCTACATATGCTTTACAGGTTGTTGCTACATGTGTTGAACCTAACACTGCAACAGTGGCATACTTTGGCTATTTTCACTCACTAGTTGAATACAGCATTATTTTTTGGGGCAACCAGCCATTAGCAAGGAAAGTGTTCATTGCACAGAAGCAAGCATTAAGAATTATATGTGGATTGCGCCCAAGAGACTCGTGTAGAAATAGCTTTTGAAAACTTAAAATATACACAACTACATGCCAATATATTTTTTTATCTCATGTGTTTTTTTTTGTAAAAATATTGAGATATTTCAACCAAACAGTAATTATCATGAGCATAACACATGGATGAAGAATGACATACACAGCGAGCATATAAATTTGAGCTTGGCGCAAAAGGGTGTCCACTACACTGAAACAAAACTCTTCAACACTCTTCCTCCTGAAATAAAGACAGAGATTCATAACAAGAGTAAGTTTAGGAAAGCACTAAAGATATTTCTGCTAGAAAAAGCTTTTTACAGTCTAGATGAAGTTTTAACTAAATAAATTGTAAAATTTTAATATTATATAATACAAGTTGACATAATGTCACTAAGAATGTTATGTAACTTGAGCTCTGTATCTATGTGTGCTCTGTATCTGTTTTCTGTAATGCTTTAATGATTCCAAGAAAATATGTATTTTCTTTTTTCTGTACTGCTGCTCAAAGAATTTACTGTATACATTGTATGTAATTACGAACTCAAATGTCTGTATATGCTATAAGATTATCATATTTTATTTGTAAAAAAAAAAAAATGAATCCTTCCACATCCTCAGGAACCCAACACAGTTGGATCTATGGAACATGAAATAAAATAAAATAAAATCAAAATCATTTTACTGACACACCTCATATGTATTTTGTGTGTTGTACAAGGGTGTTCTGATGAGTAATGTCTCTGAATTTTTCTGTGTGCAAACTCTTAAAACTTTTTAAATAACCCAACACAGTTGGATCTATGGAACATGAAATAAAATAAAATAAAATCAAAATCATTTTACTGACACACCTCATATGTATTTTGTGTGTTGTACAAGGGTGTTCTGATGAGTAATGTCTCTGAATGAGAAGGAAACATAGTAGGTGAATATGGATTGGGGCTAAGAAATGAAAGAGGAAGCTGCCTGATAGAGTTTTGCACAGGTAACACTTGCTTCAAGAATCATAAAAGATGGTTATATACATGGAAGAGTCCTGGAGATAATAGAAGCTATCAGATAGATTATATAATGGTAAGACAGAGATATATGAACCAGGTTTTAAATTGTAAGACATTTCCAGGGGCAGATGTGGACTCTGACCACAATCTATTGGTTAAGAACAGTAGATGAAAACTGAAGAAACTATAAAAAGATGGGAATTTAAGGAGATGTGACCTGGATAAACTGACTAAACCAGAGGTTGTACAGAGTTTCAGGGAGATCATAACGGAACAATTGACAGGAATGGGGGACAGAAATACGGTAGAAGAAGAATGGGTAGCTCTGAGGGATGAAGTAGTGAAGGCAGCAGTGGATCAAGTAGGTAAAAAGATGAAGGTTACTAGAAATCCTTGGGTAACAGAAGAAGTATTGAATTTAATTGATGAAAGGAGAAAATATAAAAATGCAGTAAATGAAGCAGGCAAAAAGGAATACAAACGTCTCAAAAATGAGATCGACAGGAAGGGCAAAATGGCTAAGCAGGGATGGCCCCAAGGACAAATGTAAGGCTGTAGAGGCTTATCTCACAAGGGGTAAGACAGATACTGCCTACAGGAAAATTAAAGAGACCTTTAGAGAAAAGAGAACCACTTGCATGAATATCAAGAGCTCAAATGGAAACCCAGTTCTAAGCAAAGAAGGGAAAGCAGAAAGGTGGAAGGACTATATAGAGGGTCTATACAAGGGCAATGTACTTGAGGACAATATTATGGAAATGGAAGAGGATGTAGATGAAGATGAAATGGGAGATACAGTACTGCATGAAGGATGAAGGGTTTGACAGAGCACTGAAAGACTTGAGTCAAAACAAGGCCCAAGGAGTAGACAACATTCCATTAGAAATACTGATGGCCTTGGGAGAGCCAGTCCTGACAAATCTCTGCCATCTGGAGAGTAAGATGTATGAGACAGGCGAAATACCCTCAGACTTCAAGAAGAACATAATAATTCCAATCCCAAAGAAAGCAGGTGTTGACAGATGTGAAAATTACCGAACTATCAGTTTAATAAGTCACAGCTGCAAAATACTAAAGTGAATTCTTTACAGACGAATGGAAAAACTGGAGAAGCGGACCTCGGGGAAGACCAGTTTGGATTCCATAGAAATGTTGGAACACGTGAGGCAATACTGACCTTACGACTTATCTTAGAAGAAAGATTAAGGAAAGGCAGACCTATGTTTCCAGCAACTGTAGACTTAGAGAAAGCTTTTGACAATGTTGACTGGAATACTTTCTTTCAAATTCTGAAGGTGGCAGGGGTAAAATACCGGGAGCGAAAGGCTATTTACAATTTGTACAGAAACCAGATGGCAGTTATAAGAGTCAAGGGGCATGAAAGGGAAGCAGTGGATGAGAAGGGAGTGAGACAGGGCTGTAGCCTCTCCCGATGTTATTCAATCTGTATATTGAACAAGCATTAAAGAAAACAAAAGAAAAACTTGGAGTAGGTATTAAAATCCATGGAGAAGAAATAAAAAAAAAACTTTTAGGTTCGCTGATGACATTGTAATTCTGTCAGAGACAGCAAAGGACTTGGAAGAGCAGTTGAACGGAATGGACAGTGTCTTGAAAGGAAGATATAAGATGAACATCAGCGAAAGCAAAGCAAGGATAATGGAATGTAATCAGATTAAGTCGGGTGATGCTGAGGGAATTAGATTAGGAAATGAGACACTTAAAGTAGTAAAGGAGTTTTACTATTTGGGGAGCAAAATAAGGTTGTTGCTACATGTGTTGAACCTAACACTGCAACAGTGGCATACTTTGGCTATTTTCACTCACTAGTTGAATACAGCATTATTTTTTGGGGCAACCAGCCATTAGCAAGGAAAGTGTTCATTGCACAGAAGCAAGCATTAAGAATTATATGTGGATTGCGCCCAAGAGACTCGTGTAGAAATAGCTTTTGAAACTTAAAATATACACAACTACATGCCAATATATTTTTTTATCTCATGTGTTTTTTTTTGTAAAAATATTGAGATATTTCAACCAAACAGTAATTATCATGAGCATAACACATGGATGAAGAATGACATACACAGCGAGCATATAAATTTGAGCTTGGCGCAAAAGGGTGTCCACTACACTGAAACAAAACTCTTCAACACTCTTCCTCCTGAAATAAAGACAGAGATTCATAACAAGAGTAAGTTTAGGAAAGCACTAAAGATATTTCTGCTAGAAAAAGCTTTTTACAGTCTAGATGAAGTTTTAACTAAATAAATTGTAAAATTTTAATATTATATAATACAAGTTGACATAATGTCACTAAGAATGTTATGTAACTTGAGCTCTGTATCTATGTGTGCTCTGTATCTGTTTTCTGTAATGCTTTAATGATTCCAAGAAAATATGTATTTTCTTTTTTCTGTACTGCTGCTCAAAGAATTTACTGTATACATTGTATGTAATTACGTACTCAAATGTCTGCATATGCTATAAGATTATCATATTTTATTTGTAAAAAAAAATGATTCATTCCACATCCTCAGGAACCCAACACAGTTGGATCTATGGAACATGAAATAAAATAAAATAAAATCAAAATCATTTTACTGACACACCTCATATGTATTTTGTGTGTTGTACAAGGGTGTTCTGATGAGTAATGTCTCTGAATTTTTCTGTGTGCAAACTCTTAAAACTTTTTAAATAAATCAAACATTATTCCATTCTACATCTTTATTCTTCCCTTCTATATATTTGCACTCTCTGTCACTAGAGGACTATGAATTATAGCGTGTAACATAACTCTGCCAGTGTGTAAGAAATAGTGTGCTGTTACTGAGTTTTGAACAAAAAGTTTGTTTACACTTTGCACACAGTCTTCTTCAACATGACAATGACAGTCCACATATGACCACTGTGACATCTGCAACAATCTGATACTTTGGGTTCACTGGCATCTATCATCTTCCACAGAGTTGCAACTTGACCCAATCCAATTTTCATGTGCTTCCAAAACTTAAAGAACACCTTCAAGGACTTCACTTTGATAGTGATGTAGCAGTACATTCAGAGGTGACATTGTGATTCTATACTGCCAGTGTCAGAAAATTAGTCTCTTCTTGACTGTTTGTTGTAATCAGGATGATTAGGTTGAAAAATAAATATGTAGATGTGAATATTCAATACATACAGTATACAATATGTATTACAATATGCTGTTCAGTTAGAATGTTTCATGATTAAAAGGGTGTATTCTTGAAAGTTGTTTATGTTGTGATTCTAGCTTGGGCAACCAAGTCATAAAAATCATACCAGAGTTATCAATGGCAGTTAAGTGTTTTAAAAGTCTGTCTTATTATAACTGTGTGTGAAATCATCATGGTTAACATTTAATAGGGATTTGGGCGTTTGAAAATTGCAATAAAGAAATTGTTAGTGGGGTTTTAAAATTATGTTAAAGAAATGCAGGGTGGTGATTCTTCTGGAAAACCTGGAATTCCCATGGAATTACATTTTACTTGGAAAAATCAGGGGACTCTCAGAGGATTTTGGGATTTTCATAAATTCACAGGGAATTCTGTGTTTTTTACTTAGTTCTGAAATTTAATTTTAATAGTTTTATAAATCATAAATTTTATAATACTAAATATTTAAAAGTGTCTTAATTATATGACTAATAAATTGTCAAAGTTTAAAAATTGTGGTTAAACTGCTGTTTATGGATAGTGTATTTCAGCTGAGAGGAAAAGAAAGTCCTGACCGTGGTAGCCTATGCCCCCCCCCCCCCCCCCCCCCCACACACACACACTCATCGTTAAATCATCAGGAACTTCTTATGACACCATATTCTTCTCCATACCTGGAATTCTCAGGGAATATTTTTTTCAAGTTTGAGTATTAACTATGAAATGTGTCTGTAGGATGTTGAAAAACTGAAATAAAGACAATGCATTTTAAAAGAATATGTTACACCCACTTCAATCTAGACCTTACACTCACTAGAACTGTTACATCATCACAGGGTATTATGGTTTCTTTTCCGTAAGTGCACTATTTTACATTTCTGTTCTGTACACTTAAAGCAATCTGCCAGTCTATGAACCACTATAAAATCTTATCAAAATCCCACTGAATATTTTTGCAGCATTTTCAGACAGTGTGTGACAAAGCAAGCAGGGATAATTTTACTTCGCCTTTTGTTTTGCTATCTGCCTACTTAAATTCATTTTTTCAATTTCAACTAATTACCATTAACACACTTGAGTATAATCATCATTGTCATAAAAGAGAATGGCCTTTAAGGAATATAACACCAGATCTAATTTTGTGCTTAGTTTTATGAACGTAATTTATTTTCTAATTTATTTTGACTATTCCTAATTAATATCTTTCATTATAGGGCAAAATCAGTTATTGTTTTGTAACTCAAATTCTATTGTTGACTTATAAACAAATGTAAATTCTATAATAATTATAAATGTTTGGAAGATGAAACACTTGCATTCTTTAAGTATTTATTTGGCCCTATTTGAAAACATGTCACCAATTCTGTGCAAATTCTGCACTGATTCTGTAAGAGGAAGCATCAACTTCCAATACAACTGGCTTGTCAGGATCAAAGTGTATTAAGGATTAGATTAGATTAGATTAGATTTTCGTTCCATAGATCCGTGTTGAGGAGATCCTCGTGGATGTGGAACATGTCACCATTTATATATATATATATATATATATATATATATATATATATATATATATATATATATATATATATAAGCTGAAATAACAATACTAATAGTATAAATATATATAACACATCATTTGTTTCTATTAAAAAATTCGTCAATGGAGTAGAAGGAGTTGGCCACTAGCAAGTCTTTCAGGCTCCTTTTAAAGTGATCTCTATTTGTAACTAAATTTTTTATGTTTGCTGGCTGAGTAATATATCTTTGAGTTTTTGAAAAGCTACTTGGCACTCGACTGCCCAAACAAACGGGACATACCTGCGATGCATCTGATGCAATGGAGCTGTGATTTGTGCAGCATTCGGTATGAACTGATTATAGTTAGTTTTCCCTAAGACTGACTGCAGTTCTGTGACATTACGAGGAACTGGCAGGTCACATATGGCTAACCAATGTGACTGAAGAGGATGTAAACCTTGACTGTTTATGATATGACCAAGATACTGTAACTCAGGTTTTAAAAAGTCACACTTGTACAGTCTACACTTTGGTCATGCATCACATAACACATGATACAAAACACACAGATTTACAACATGTTCTTAAGGTGTATGACCTGCTATGACAATATCATTCAAATAGTTTGAACAGTTTGGCACTTGTGCAGTCAGCTGTTCCAAATAGTATTGGAAAATGGCAGGTGCAGAAGAACTGCCAAAAGGCAAATGCAAATATTTAAACAATACCAAATGAGTATTTACAATGCACACATTTTGAGATTTTTCATCAAGCGGTATTTGAAGATATGCATTGCACAAATCAGTTTTAGAAAAGTAGTGACCAGTGCCCAATCTGTCCATGAGATCCTCTGGTTGTGGCAGTGGATAAGTATCAATCACATTTTGTGGGTCTACTGTACACTTAAAGTCAACACAGAGGCAAATGCAACAGGAAGGTTTGGGAAGCAAAACCAGTGGATTTGCCCGATGACTAGCTTGAATGGGTGTAATAGCTCCACCAGCTTGCAATTATTTAAGTTCAGCAGCAACTTTGTCCCTCAATGCAATGGGAACAGTTCTGACGCGGCAAAATTACGGCTGAGCATTGTCTTTCAGAGTAATAAGAGCAACAAAATTATTGGCCTAGCTTAAACCTTCAGAAAAGAGTTCTGCAAATTCTTTTATCAAGTTAGCTAGACTGTCTTTTGCATGGAATGCAGACACTATCAACACATTGTCTTGAACGTTAAAGCCAAACAAATCAAATGAATAAAGACAAAATATGTTCTCACAATTGTGTGACTGTAGCACCGTAAAAGTCACTGTTCACATATGCAAGGAATACATGGCAGGTAAAGTAGATTTTCCGTCAACAGGAATGTCTTCTCCATTATAAGCCATCAGTTGTGTGCTAGTTTTATACAGACATGGCAAACCTAACAGTTCATATGTGTGATGATTTAGCAATGTGACAGAGGCACCCATGTCCAACTGAAATTTCCCACAAAGAAGCAAATAAACATAATGTTTGTTGGACTGGCATATTACTGAAGAAATTGCACGCTTGCTAGTTTTGCTAATGCCTATTGCAGACTTTGAATATACTACATTAATGTCATGGGTCTTTAGACTAGATTTTTATGAGTGGTCAGAATTCTTATGTTTGTTTTGTTGCAAACATGTGGATTGTACATGCCCTTTCTTTCCACAAGCATTACACTGAGCTTGTCAGGAGGGGCAGTCTTGATGTTTGTGCCATGAATAACACTGAGGGTGAGATTTAATTCTGTTTGTCTATTTAGCTACCTGTTTTGTGAGTTGAAGATATGGAGTGGAGAGATGTTTATGGGGCATGGTGAGTGCAAGCTGCCACTGAGGGTGAGATTTAATTCTGTTTGCCTATTTAGCTACCTGTTTTGTGAGTTGCAGATATGGCATGGAGAGATGTTTAGGGGGTTTAGGGGACATGGTGAGTGCAAGCTGCCACTGATCTAGTATTTTCACTACTTGCTGTAATGGTGGTTTGGACTGCCTCGAAATCTGTTCTCTGAGTTTGACATCAGGTACATTGCACACAATCGCATCATGCAACATAACTACATAACTTTTTAATGTAAAGCACCACAAGCACATTTGAATTTGAATTTCATCATCATATCCTGCAAATCTGTTACCCACTCACAATAAGCTCGTTCTGACCGTTAATTACATTTAAATAACTGATACCTAGCTGCCACCACATTTACTTAGTGGTCATAGTAGTTAGTGAATCTACAACCTGTTCACATGAAAGTTCACTCAGAGTGAGCTTCAGGGTTAATCTGAACACCACACTGTCTACTGTTGACAATAGATAGGGAAGTTTCACAGTACCTGGGAGATTGTGAGCAATTACGAGGACTTCAAACTGTTGCAACCACTTGAGCCATTCCTCTTCATGTTCCTGAAACTGGCAAAAAGATGCTATAGTTATAAGCATTGCTGTAGGTGGTGCTTGTTCTGTCAGACACACGGCACTGGCCAATAGCTGCTGCACTGTTTTGAGCAGTGTAGATATTTTCTGAGTCTGGAACTAAAACATCTGCATTAGCTGTGTTGCATCTAACACTGGCAGCTGCAATGCCTGAGGAGGAGGTGGGATAGGTGGGGTCAGCATGGTGGAAGATACTAATGCAAGAAACAGACAAGGGAAGCAATAAAATTAGTATGAAAGCAAGGAAAATGTGTGCAACACCCACCTGAAAACATGATAACAGGATGTTAAAGTAAGTAAACACCCCTGCAAAGTGAAGACAAGAGAGAATTGAGGCACCAGTAAAACACAAAAGAAAATTACACGGCTGCCAGGCACTGGGTTCTTTGTGTAATTCATCACCAAAGTGGGATCCTGCCCACTCACTTAATATAGTGTGCCTTGGAAGCTGTTTTCTCGGATAGCTAGACAACAATTCAAGCAAATTATGTTAATGGAGTTTATTACAGTAAATTGAATTGGCAATACTTAACTTTGCCTTTTCACAAAGAGGTGTCCCAAGCAATTGGTGACAGACAAATAATCAGTGTCCTTCAATATACAATTTCCAGGCAAGCAATTAAAATAGATCACAAGTCATGGCTAAATTTTTTGGATCATGGCTCATCTTCTAGTGAGGCTCTTTTAGTGCAGCTTAGGCTATCTGGAGTGGTACTTATAGTCTCTTCATATAGGGTTACTATTGTCATGGTCTCACTTAGTCAGCATACTATTGGCTGACCTTGCCTCACTGCCCTCTCTGCTGTTACGTTCTAGGCCAACGTGCCGACGCTTGATGTTACGCCAGAACAATTTCGTTCTGTGAAGATGTCAGTGAGACCCTTGACGTGTTTGGAGACCGACAGCTCATCATTACAGATGTGATGTCCATGGTTCAGATACCCATCAGGAACTCATGTCCCTCTTTAAATCCTTGGGTCCATCCCAGAACCTCTCCCCTGACTGTCCATCCCCTCAAACCCACTACACTCACTCTCTCATCTTCTACATGTTTCATAAAACCCATGAACCCAGTCATCCAGGGTGCCCCAATGTGGTCAGTTATTGTGTTCCCACAGAGAAAATATCTGCTCTAATGGACCAACACATCTAAATACATAGTGCATGGTGGGGGGTACCTTCAACCACTACAAGTTGTTTCCTTTCCTGATCCATTTCCAGATAGTGCAAGGGAAAAACGACATCAATATGCCTCTGTATGAGTTAGATTTCTTGTATCATATCTTACCTTCATATTCCTAATGCAAAATGTAGGTTGGACGCAGTAGGATTGCTCTGCAGTCAGCTTCAAATGCCCCTACTGTAAATTTTCTCAATATTTTTCCTCCAAGGATTCTGATTTGAGTTCCTGATGCATCTCCAAAACACTTGCATGTTGTGCAAACCTACCAGGTGCTGCAGCTGCCAGTGTTAGATGCAACACAGCTAATGCAGATGTTTCAGTTCCAGACTCAGCAAATACATATCCTACTAGTAACAAGGCTGGCAGTCCACCTCTGATTTGCTTCAATGTCTTCCTTTAATCCAATACCTTCAGCCTGTTACTTGCAACCTGCCCTCCTATACATGAGGGGTGTTCAGTAACTAATGCAACATTTTTTTTCCTGATATCAGGTTGGTTTTATTCAGAATTCTAATACACCATATTTTTCTCCACACTTAGCTAAGAAAACCTATTTTTCAACATAATCTCCAGTCACTGTGATGGCCTTTTGCCACCATACTTGGAGGGCCTGCATAGCCATAAGGTCCCACGCTATTGGTTGATTTCATAGCCAACATCTTGATTTATCAATAACCTCCCCATCATCCACCCACTGCTTCCCATGGAGTGCATACTTCATTGGGCCAAATACATGGAAGTCGGAACATGCGTGATGAGGGCTGTATGGTGTACCAGGAAGAGAATAGTCCAGTGATGTTTTGTGTGTTCCTCTCAGATGGGCAGATTTGTGTGAGGTCCTTTGTCCTCAGGGAGGAGGAGAAGAAGAAGAAGAAGAAGAAGAAGAAGAAGTAGTTCATTTGCATTTTTGTTGCAATGAGTGCACTGAAGTTGTTTCTTCAATTGCCTGAGAGTAGCACAGTACACTTCAGATTTAATCACTGCACCATGAGGGAGAACATCAAACAGCACAACCACTTCAGAGGCCAGAAGATTGTCACCATGACTTTACTGGCTCAGGATGCAGGTTTGAGCTTTTTCTTCGAAGAAGTGGTGTTGTGATGCCACTTCATGGATTAGCATTTTGTTGCCGTTCAGAGCGATAAACCCATGTTTCATTGTCTGGGACAATGTTCAACAAAAATTGCCATAATCAGTCCTGTACCGTGCAAGGAATTTGACACAGGTGATTCATCATTCCTCTTTATGGTCTTCTTTTGGGTGCTTGAGGAACCCAACGGGCACACACCTTTGAGTATCCCAACTAGTGGACATGTGTTTCAGCACTGTCAACAGATATGTCCAGTTGTGCAGCAAGATATATGCTAGTGATTCATCAAATGAGTGTCCACACATTCCAACATTACAGGGGCCACCGTTGTGTGCAGCCAGTCGGCATGTGGGAGACTGGACAGGCTTATGTGACATTATTGTGATGCTAACAGATGCCCTGCCCAATGACTCACCCTACTTCTGCTCACTTACAGGTCTCTATAGACTTTCTGCATGTACATATGAATATCTGCAATGCATTGGATTTCCACCAAAAGAAACTCAATAACAAATTTCTGCTTGGAACACATCTCTGTTACATATGCCATTTTGAAGGCTATGTATATCACTGCCACTTACCAGAATTTCATGAAACTACAGAGGCTGTAGCAGGAATTTTTCATTTGATTTGATTTGATTTACTGAGCACCCATTTTATCATGTAGAATGATATGGGATTTGCCATGTGTTACATACAGAAAAAATATGAATAACAACATATTATGTAAAAAATATCAGTGAACAAATCTGAATTAAATATATAGGCAAAAACAATTATAGCTTATATGACACAAATTTGTAATAATATAGGACACAAATAAATTACATATATTCTGTGTATAATGGACAGCAACAAGAAACAATGATTATAACACTCTATATTGACAAATTAATTAATTTTCGTGTGTACATAAGAGTCTACCCACGACACATGTTTGTATATGAGTGAATTATAAGATGGGTGATGGCACGCTATCTTTCTGAAGAATTCATGTATTCACCAACACTGTAAAAACTGGTACTAATTAACATTCTTTTGAGTTCACTTTTAAAACTGCTCAACTTCTGAATCCTTTTAATTTTTAAGGGAAGAGCACTATAGAGAATTTTCAGGTGGTATATTGCACTCTTGTTGTACTGGGTTTTCTTATGCACTTCTCTGTGAAAGTCATTACTCTGTCTTATTGTATAGTCATGGAACTCACTGTTTAAAGAAGAAATATGTGGTGAGACTTCACAAAGCATACACTTTCATAGATGTAAATGGATGGAAGAGTCATGATTTTATATTCCTTGAATAATTCCCTACATGGCTCTCTAGGTGCAGCTCTTTTCATGATCCTTATCACTCGTTCTTGAATAATAAAAGAGCATTTTGCCTGACTTGAATTGCCCCAAAATGTGACACCATATCGCAAAAGACTGTGCATAAATGCATGATATGCACACAATACTGTTTGATCACTGCAGCAATTTTTGAGCATTCTAAATACATAGCAACACTTACTTAATTTTTTATTGAGCACATCTATATGCTTGTCCCACTTTATATGCTCATCTAACCAAATTCCTAAGAATTTTGTATTTGGCATTTGTAGTATTTTCTTTTGGCCTAGCTTCACAGTTATGTTGGGCTTCACATTATTTGACACATGTCTGTAATTCATCCATAATGTTTTTTTCTCATTCACAAATAAACTGTTGACTCTGAACCATTTACTTGCTTCAACTGTTGGTGTTTCAATTTTCCAGTTAAGGTCAGTCTCATTCTGAGCTTTAATAAAGAGACTTGTATCATCAGCAAAAAGTACACAATCAGCTTGTGTTAAATAGTTTGGGAAGTCATTTATAAAGATCAAGAACAACAGGGGTCCCAACACCGAACCTTGGGGCACCCTATAACTAACTTCCTTATAACCAGAAAAGTATGACTTTCCATCATGAACTATTTCTACTTTCTGGCATCTGCCAGATAAGTATGACTTAAACCATGCATGAGCAGTACCACAGACTCCATAGCAACTAAGTTTGTTGAGCAGTAGTTTATGATCAATAACGTCAAAGGCCTTTGATAAATCTAAAAAGACCCCACAATTTACTTCATTATTATCAATGGAATTTAGGGCAAGTTATAGAAAGTTGTATATAGCTGTTCCAGTTGATCTATTCTTTCGAAAGCCATTTTGTTCATTAACCAATATTCCACTTTTTTTTTAGGAAAGTAGAGAGTCTTCCATACATTATTCTTTCTATAATTTTTGAAAAACAAGATAACATTGATAAAGGCCTGTAGTTTTTTACATCATAATGATCCCCATTTTTGTATAATGGTTTTATAATGGATTGTTTCAGCTTTCTAGAGAAAGTGCCAGTACTGAAAGATGCATTAATTGCATGTACAAGAAGAGGAGTAATATATCTGCTGTGTTTAATGATTTTGTCTGAAATGCCATCGGTGCCACGGGATAATTTTTTTTTTAGTTTGCTGACAGCATTCTCTACCTCATGTACTGTTACATGATACAAAAACATAGTTTTGGGATTGAATGTGATGTTATGACTGATGTCTGTACTACATTGGGTTTGTATATGTTTTGAACTACTCTTGTATAATGACAGCTGAATATATTGGCAATGTGTAATGGATCATTTATAGTTTTGTCCTCAGTTTTATTAACAATGTTGTTGTTTCTTACTTTGCTTCTTCCTAAGTTACTACTGATCACTTTCCAAATTGATTTCATTTTTTTGTTGCCATTATTTCTACTGATATATGAATCATTATTTAACTTTTTTGCTGCAGTAATTACTTTCTTGTATAATTCCCTATAACATGTAACACATCATTTCAAAGTAGGATTTTGCCTTGCTGATTTATGTAACATTCTGAGTTGCTCTCCAGATTTTCTTATGCCCTGTGTTATCCATGTGTTAATTTTGCCTTTTACTTTCGTTTTCTTAAGGGGAAAAGCAATTTCAGAGTTATGTTTGTAATCAGCTAGAAATGACTCAAACTTCATGTCTATACCATTATGTTTATCTAGATCCCAACTTGTATTTTTTAAGAAGGAATTAAAAATCGTAATGTCGTCCTCATTAATACATCTCCTGTGGATGTGTTTCTCACTTGGCTTAGAGTTTTTACAGGGTACATTATTTATACTAAGTTTTAGTGCTTTATGATCAGAGAATACAGTGTCAATCACTTCTACAACATTGTCTAGTTTATGTAAGTCAAGAAATATTTGGTCTATTATTGTTTGAAAGTTCTTTCCACGTCTAGTGTATTCAAAGATAGTTGGTGCTAAATTATGCGAACAAAAGACATTGGTCAGTTTTGTAACATTTAAACAGTTGATTTTAAAGTTGACATTGAAATCTCCAAGTGCAATAATGCTTTCTGTAGAATGTCTTAACTCACTAAAAAGACTTTGAACACTGTCCAAAAATTCCATAAACTTACGTGATGGGGAACGGTATGCACACACAATAATTATTTTAAGGTCTGTAAGTTTGCAAATGCGATATTCAAATACTTTTTCAATGTTTTTTATCTTACTGAACTTGATTTCTTTACATTCAATTCCTCGTCTGACATTTATAGCTCCACCTATTATAGATTAGATTAGATTAGATTAGATTAATACTTGTTCCATAGATCATGAATACGACACCTCGCAATGATGTGGAACGTGTCAGGTTAATAAAAGATGTCTGTACAAGAAATTACATTACACAAAATATTGCATGACACTAATGATTAAGTTTTTTTTTTTTTTTTTTTTTTTTTTACGTACTTTATATCTAAAAATTCAGCCAATGAGTAGAAGGAGTTGTCATCTAGAAATTCTTTTAATTTATTTTTAAATGTTAGTTGGCTATCTGTCAGGCTTTTGATGCTGTTTGGTAGGTGCCCAAAGACTTTTGTGGCAGCATAATTTACCCCTTTCTGTGCCAAAGTCAGATTTAACCCTGCATAGTGAAGATCATCCTTTCTCCTGGTGTTATAGGTATGCACACTGCTATTACTTTTGAATTGGGTTGGATTATTATCAACAAATTTCATAAGGGAATATATATACTGTGAGGTTACTGTGAGGATCCCTACATCCTTAAATAGATGTCTGCAGGATGACCGTGGGTGGGCTCCAGCAATTATTCTGATTACACGTTTTTGTGCAATGAATACTTTTCTACTCAACGATGAATTACCCCAGAATATGATGCCATACGAAAGCAGTGAATGAAAGTAGGCATAGTAAGCTAATTTACTGAGATTCTTATCACCAAAATTTGCAATAACCCTAATAGCATACGTAGCTGAACTCAGACGTTTCAGCAGACCATCAATGTGTTGCTTCCAGTTTAACCTCTCATCAATGGACACACCTAAAAATTTTGAAAATTCTACCTTAGCTACAGACTTCTGTTCAAATTCTATATTTATTACTGGAGTTTTGCCATTTACTGTACGGAACTGTATATACTGTGTTTTATCAAAATTTAAAGAGAGTCCGTTTGCTGAGAACCACTTAATAATTTTGTGAAAAACATCATTTACAATTACATCACTTAGTTCTTGGTTTTTGGATGTTATTACTATACTTGTATCATCAGCAAAAAGAACTAACTTTGCATCTTCATCAATGTGGAATGGTAAGTCATTAATGTATATCAAGAACAGTAAAGGACCTAAGACCGAACCCTGTGGGACCCCGTGCTTGATAGCACCCCAGTTTGAGGAATCAGCTGTTTTAACATTACACGAACCACTTATTTCAACTTTCTGCATTCTTCCAGTTAAGTATGAATTAAACCATTTGTGCACTGCCCCACTCAAACCATAATGATTTAGCTTATCTAAAAGAATTCCATGATTTACACAATCAAAGGCCTTTGAGAGATCACAAAAAATACCAATGGGTGATGTCCGGTTATTCAGAGCATTTAATATTTGATCAGTGAAAGCATATATAGCATTTTCTGTTGAAAAGCCTTTCTGAAAACCAAACTGACATTTTGTTAGTACTTTATTTTTACAAATATGGGAGGCTACTCTTGAATACATTACTTTCTCAAAAAATTTTGATAGAGCTGTCAGAAGAGAGATTGGGCGGTAGTTGTTGACATCTGACATATCCCCCTTTTTATGCAGTGGTTTTACAATGGCATATTTCAGTCTATCAGGGAAAACACCATGCTCCAAAGAGCTATTACATACGTGGCTGAGAATTCTACTTATCTGTGGGGAACAAGCTTTAAGTACTTTGCTGGAAATGCCATCAATTCCGTAAGAGCTTTTACTTTTCAGTGAGTTTATTATTTTACTGATTTCAGAGGGAGAGGTTGGTGGAATTACAGCTGTTTCAAACTGTGCAGGTATGGCCTCTTCTATTAATAGCCTTGCCTCTTCTAGTGAAGATCTAGATCCTATTTTCTCCACAACATTTAAAAAATGATTATTCAAAATATTTTCAATTTCTGATTGTTTGTTAGTGCACTTGTCATTCAATTTTATTGCACTAAAGTCTTCCTGTGCTCTTGGTTGCCCTGTTTCCCTTTCAATAATATTCCAAATTGCTTTAATTTTATTATCAGAGTTACTGATCTCAGACATGATACACATGCTTCTGGACTTTTTAATAACTTTTCTTAGTACCGCACAATAGTTTTTATAATATTGAACAATTTCGGGGTCAGTACTCCATCTTGCTGTTAGATACAGTTCTCTTTTGCGGTTGCAAGATATTCTTATTCCTTTAGTTAGCCAAGGTTTTTTATATGTTTTCTTGGAATTATGTTTAACTATTTTCTTGGGAAAACAATTTTCAAATACCCTTAAAAATGTATTGTGAAATAAGTTATATTTCAAGTTTGCATCGGGTTCCTTATACACTTCATCCCAGTCTAGCTGCTGTAGGCTTTCCCTAAAGTTTGCAATATTTATATTGTTAATTGAACGCACTGCTTTGAAAGTCTGATTTATTATACTGCATGGAGCTATGTCATGTACTGTAACAAGCTGTGCACTATGATCTGAAAGACCATTCTCAACAGGATAAGCATTTATGTCTTTAAACTTATCTTGGTCTATAAAAAAGTTATCTATCAATGTACTGCTGTTCTTTGTTATCCGAGTAGGAAAATCAATGACGGAGCTCAAATTGAAAGAACTGAGTAATACTAAAAGGTCATTCTTCCTATTACACTCTTTCAGGGAATCAACATTGAAATCCCCACAAATGATAATTTGCTTCCCCCTGTCTGACAGATAGCACAACAAAGCATCCAAGTTTTCCAGAAATAGCTGGAAATTCCCTGAGGGGGACCTATACACTGTTACAATTATGAAAGTGCCATCCTTTAGTTTAAGTTCAGTGGCACATGCTTCCATATGTTGCTCTACACAAAATTTTTTAGTTTCTAAATTTTTTGCACTGTGGAAGCTTTTGACATATATGGCAACTCCTCCTCTCATCATATTATCTCTACTTACATGTGCAGCTAATTTGTACCCATTGATGCTAACCTTTTGCATATCAGTGACAATGTGATGCTCAGACAGGCATAGTACATCTATTACATTCTCAGTTTCTATATCTTCTAAACAAAGCAGAAGCTCATCAATTTTATTGTTCAATCCCCCAATATTTTGATGAAATATACTAACATTTTTCATTTTACTTTTGCAACTATCTTGAACTTTTTTGACATCTTTAGTACTTGCATGGCTGAGTTTCCCACTGGACACTGATCTTACACTAAAAAAGAGTTTCCACCATGAGATGTAGTTCCTCCCCCCTTTAAATTTCCTGCTATCAGCCCAGCCAGTTTACCCTTCCCTTTCCTGTTGAGGTGTAGGCCATGTCTAGTATAGTCCCACCTACAGAGTGAATCAACACGAACCACACCAATGTGTGACCCCGCATCAGATCCAAGTAGCCGTTCCAACTCCAAATTAACTCTCCTGACAGAAGAGGTCAAATGAGGTCGGTCGTGGCGCTCCAGAACCGACACAAACCCAACACTGGTATGATTCGATGCCGATGCAATATTTGCCAGGTCACACTCTATGCTGTACCCCGGATCTCTGTCAATACTGTTGCCCGGCCCACCCACAATAACCACGGTGTCTTCCTTAGTAAAACCTTTACATAGTGAACCTAAATCCTCTGTAACCTGCCCAAGTTCAGCACTAGGTTTGAAAAAACTTGTGACCTGGTAATCCAACCCTAATTCATCCTGCAGAAGTTGGCCCACACCCCTAGCATGCGAACTACCTAGCAACAAGACTTTCTTTCTCTTTGCAGACTTCCCTACATTCTTAATCAATTTGCTGCTGAAAGCTTGTTGAGCCCTGTGTACATCTACTTCTGTGAGAGGCTCATCAGTTTCTGACTGAGGCAACAGGTCAAACCTATTTTGTACATTAATAACAAAGCGGTCAGAAGAATTTCTTGGCCTGTTCCTCATGCCTGTTGCCACTTCCCACCCCTGTTTACCCTTCTCCCCCCTTAACCTGCCCAGTTCTCGCCTAGCCTCATCTAACTCAGCCTGAAGGGCAGCAATTTTCCCCTCCTGTTCCACAATCTTCCTATCTCTACTGCATAGCCTACAGAACCACTGATGAGTCTCGCTCATTTTCCCAATTCCCACGCCACTACAGTCGCCCCAATGAAAAAAGTTACTACATCCATCACACCAGACCCCGGAGCTAACGATCCTACGGCACGTCAGGCACTTTACACTCATGGTACAAATCTATTTTAGTGACAGAAAGACAATTAAGTTACCGGAAAACAATGAAAATACGTGTACGAAAAATTAGGCCTACTCGCGACTATGTAAACAGTGGTTCAGAAGTTTTTTACTGGAAATTACTTAAGAGATGACGATACTCTACAGATATAATGGCAGCAAACGTATTTAGCACACTAAACTATCAGTAAATGCACTTAAGATTGCGGTATGAAGTTTAATCTGAAAACTCAAAAGTTCGGCCTGGCCGCGATATGTAAACAAAATCAACATTGTACACTGAGTTGTGCTGGAGCGATTTCCGACTTTTATGTTTGTTGTGATTTCAGACATGGGTGCCCTCGGTCTTACAATGGTGGTTGCATTTACACGATAATTATCATGTAAGATTTCAGCAAGACCACGTCCGTGGCTGTCAGAATATATACACACATTTGATTCAGAAATCTGCGAATGTAACACTGTATTAATTTGCGCATGGTCTTTTGTGTGGTTTACAGTACCGGTAGGCCTATCTGTAGTTATTTCACTCTGCGTATTTATCGAATTGTTTACAGCTGTATGAAACATATTTTTACACTGTTTATGATGCACTGCACTAGACATAACATATTCTTCCCCATACGTAGTTTTACCTGTATTCACACCTATCTCAGGTGCACAGATACGTACGTTTATTGCTGTGTTAAGCATGTTTTCACACTGTTTATGATGCACTGGATTAGGTGTAACATATTCACTACTGTTATCATTGTTAATACTATCTGAGTTGCTAAGAAGGCTTCTCATTTTCTTAAGTAGATTTGTATACTGTTCGCACATTTCCACATCACCCTGTAGAGAACATAATACACTTTCATCTTGTCCATCGGCAAACATTTTGGCTACAGTCTGTTGGCTGTTACACGTTGTTACGCCACACTCACAACTTGGATTATTAAAGTTAGTAACACCAAAACATTCTGTGTGGTACCATTTTTGCAATGTAGAACAAATTTTTATTCCTTTATGTACTATTTCGCTACATAATACACACTTTATAGACACTACGCAATTAATTTTTATGGAGCGATTCAATAGTCCTACTATACCAGATGCCATGTTTGATGGTCCACAATAAATTACAAATATTTTTAACTGAAATTTCTTGAGAAAAAAACATGTAGCATTACTTACTGAAAGCCCCTCTTGAAAGACACCAACCATTTCCTCCACCACCTCCCCACAGTTCCTATTCCTTTACGACCCAGCATCCTGCTCATCACTGTCAATGCCCCCTCCCTCTGCACTGACATCCCCAATGCCCATAGTCTTGCTGCTATTGAACACTACGTTCCTCTTGCCTAACTGACTTCAAACCTACAACCTCCTTCCTGGTCACCATGATCAACTATGTACTCACTCATAGTTATGTCTCCTTTGAAGGCATCACCTGCAGACTTATCCATCAGAGATCAGTGGTCATCTGTGTGGCACTATCTATGTGAAATTATTCAAGAGCCATCTAGAGGAGTCCTTCTTAACAACCAAGAATCTCAAACCACTCACCTGGTTCAGATTTGCTGATGACACATTGTGGTCTGGACCAGGGGTGAGAACACCATATCCAAATTCCTCCAGAACTTTAGCACCTGTTTCCACATTCACTTCACCTGGTCATCCTCGACCCAATAAACAACCTTCCTTGAAGTGGACCTCCACTTCAAGGATAACTGCATCCTCACCTCTCTCCATGTCAAAACTACCAACCATCAACAATACCTACACTTTGACAGTTGCCACCCATTCCAATACCAGGGAGTATATTCCATACAGCATAGCCACCCACAGTTTTCACATCTGTAGTGATGAGCACTCTCTCTCCAAACATACCAAGGGTCTCACTTGGGCCTTTACAGATTAAAATCACCCACCCAACCTTGTACAGAAACAGCTTTCCCATCCCTTGTCTCTCCAGTCACCCACATACCCAATGTCAAACTTCGAAGGACACCCCTCTTGTGACTCAGTATCATACAGAGCTGGAACAACAGAACCAGATTCTGTGCCATGGTTTTGGCTACCTCTTGTTGTACCTTGAAATGCAGAGTATCCTACCACCTTTCCTCGCCACTCCTCCAACACTACTATTCTGCTGCCCAGAAAATCTATGCAATATCCTGTTCCATCCCTACTCCAGCCCTGCTCCTAACCCTTTACTTCATGGAGCATATCACTAAGAATAGTCCTATCCCATACACCCACCCACCCACTACCACCTACTTAACTCGTGCCACAGGCATCTCCTATACCCCCTAAGACAGGTCTACGTGTGAAAGCAGTGGCATGATCTACAAACTAAGCTGCAAACAATGTGCTGCTTTCTGCATGGACATGACAACTAACAAGCTGCGTGTCTGCATGCATGACTACTGCCAAACTGGAACTGAGAAACAGTTGGACCATCCATTTGTCAAACTTGCTGCCCAAATGATGTACTTCACTTCATTGACTACTTCACTGCTTGCACCATCTGTATCCTTACTTCCAGCATCAGCTTTTCTGACTTTTTTCAGGTGGGAACATATCCTTCATTCCCATGACTCCCTGGTCCCAACCTTCACTAGTCTCTGTCCTCCAGCTATCCAATCTTTACCCTGCTCCCACTCCAGCACTACAAAAATGTTCTTTTCTGTTGATGCACATACAGACTTTTCCCCTTCTCTGCCTCTCTCCTGTGTCCTCACCCTTCCCTGTCTCCCCTCCCCCCAACACAGCCATCTGACTCTGCACCTAACACCCCTATCCTGTTATCCTGCTCTCACAGGCAACACATCTTCCCTCACTCCTATGCTGCTGTCTCTTCCTCCTCTCTGCAGCATGCCTCATCCTTACCCCCACTGTCCACTTCAGAATGCTGCTCATGTCAGATGCAGTGGCAGTCTGCAGTCAAGCCACAGCAACTTTCAGTTTAAAGGCTACTATAGAAACGCCAACACACATCACAAAAAATCTCAGCCACAATCCTTGATCAAATATTTACAAATTTGCCCTTGAAACATACAACACAAACCCACAATACAGGCTTTGGGGACCACACAGTCCAAGAAATTAGTATAAGATTAGGAAAACTGTTTACTTCAACTTTATTTCTAACTACTACATGTAGGAAGTATAATGGCCAGAATATACAACATTTCCTTAACTATCTGTGTAAAGAAACTTGGGAAGACATCTATGGATGTAAAAGTACAAATGATAAGTTCAAGAAATTCCTAAATAATTTTAGCTATTATTTTGAACTTTGCTTTCCATAAAAAGAGAATCACAAAAAAGAATCTGAAAATAAAATGAGTCACAACAGGCATACAAATATCTATGAAGAAAAAGAGACTACTTCATGAAATATCTAGACAGCACACCACATCCCCAGGATTTGATTCCTATTTTAAGAATTACAAAAAGATTTTAACTAAAGTCATAAAAGAAGCAAAAAGAATGGCAAATAGTTCCTTCATAGCAAATGCTCAAAATAAAATGAAAGCCATATGGCACATTGTAAGGCATGAAACAGGAGTAAAATGGAGAGAACACCTTAATATCAAACTGAATGAAAACACTTCTGTAATATCTGATCCCCAACAGATGGCAAATAATTTTAACTTATATTTCTCTGAGGCAGCTGAGATTCTGGTGAAGCAAAACTTTCAAAATGCTGTCACTGTAAATCAGATTAAAACTATCCCTAGTAACAAGTCTTTCTTCCTATACCCAACAGATGAACAAGAAATGCTAAAAACAATAGGGGAGCTAAAATCAAAATTTTCCTCTGGTACTGAGAACATACCAGACCATATCATCAGCCTTAGTAGTTAAGCCCATGGTAGACATATGCAATAGTTCAATTTCTCAGGGAATCTTCCCAGAAAGGTTAAAAATACTAAAGTGAAGCCATTGTTCAAAAAGGGTGAAAAAACAGATATAACAAATTATAGGCTAGTCTCTCTCCTATCTGCTTTTTTCGAAAATAACTGAAAAAATCTTTTATAAAAGACTCATAGATTTCATTGAAAAAAAATAAACTTTTCTCAGCTACACAGCATGATTTCCGAAAATGTAAATCCACTGAGACAGCTATTATTGATTTCTTAAATGAAGCTTTAAATGCATTAGATAAAAAAGAACACATACCAGCAATATTCCTAGATCTTTCAAAGGCATTTGACATATCTATTGCTTAGAAAGCTAGAAAATGTTGGTGTCAGAGGCCCAGACTATGAGTGGGTAAAGTCATATCTACAAAACAGACACCAAATAGTTGCAGTCTTGTACAAAGAAGGAACAAATTTAACTTCCTATCAATCAAAAAAACATGTGTTAAATATGGTAAATAGTTAAAAGTAACAAAAGGAGGCAGATGGCAAAACAAGAGGGCAATTAAAATTATCCCAGCTTGCTTTGTAACAAGATGGTGTATCTGTATACATCATCTGTTTTGTACAACTCAGTAAGAGTGAAATCATGAAGTCAGCATCACACTATCACTGTTGTGCCCTATAGGTACTTTACTCAGCATGTGGTCTCCTTCTCGTTGTAATTCCACTATAGTTATTGGTTTATCATGCAATTTTACCAGCCTAGTTCCATTTTAGGATACTTTTTATTTTAAGTAATTATCTTTACCCTTCCTCCATTTCTACTAGCTCAGTCATCAAAAGCATAAGTTTTGTGTTCCCACTACAAGTCCTTTTGATTTTTCCAAGGCCTTATTGATCAGCTTTTCAGTGTCTATATCGAAAAATACTGGTTACTTACAGCAATCATGTCTCATGACTCTTCCAGTATCAGCATCTTCAGGTTCATCTTCTTCGACTCAAACTAACACTTTTCTGCCCCATACTGAGTTGCTTTGTTAACCATCTACCCTTTCAGTCTATAACAGTATCTTTTGGAATCTTCAACAGCATACATCAGTCAGTTCTGTCAAACATCTTTCCCTGTCAACAAAACAAGCATGCATTTCTCTAGTCACTTTCAAAATTTTTTATGAAATCATCTGCAGACACCCAATTGAATCTGTAGGCCCTCTTTCTTTTCTGCATCTGAACTGAACTTGTCCTATATTCTCCTCTATTTTCCTTTCTACTCTTCTCAGCACTAATCTGGTCACAGCCTAGTTAACATGGCATACAAAACTAATTGTACCACAATATTTACACTGATTGTTATTGCATTTCTTCGGTAAAAAAACTATTATGGTCTTCAGGAGATCTTCAGGCCAAATTCTATTGATCAGATTTATAATTCTAGTTATATTATAATTTCCTAAGGCTTTCAAGGCCTCAGATGGTATTTCATGACAGCCCATCACTTTCCCTTCCTTAAGATCCTGGATTGCTTTCTCCACCTCCAATTTTTCTATTATTGCTCCCGAGCGATTTTTGTTACAATCTTGTTCATGCTCTTACTCTAATCCATCATGATAGCCATAGAATCATATAGATCTGCTATGTATCCTACATTTTTGTTTTCCTCAGTACTCACTGTTACTTTCCCTGTTTGTTTAGCAGTCCTTGCTTCTAATTTTTTGCTATTCTTTCATTGGTCTACACTTTGCAGCTCTGTACATTTTGTCTGTTTTTTCCTCACTTTCTAATTGTTTTATTTCCTCACACTGCTTTTTCATTCAATCTTATCTCACTCTGTGAGTATTCCTCCTCAAATCATTGTTCAGTTTTCTATATTTTCGTTATCATTGTACTTAAGAGCCGTTTTTCTATTTCCTCTGCTCATCCCAATCCAGTCTTCTCCCAGTTTTTCAGTACTTCTCCTCAAATCATTGATCAGTTTTCTATATTGTCATTTTTGTTCTTCTTAAGATTGAGTTTTCCATTTCCTCTGCTCATCCAGTTTATCTAATACTTCCTATGTGATCCACTCCTTTTTTCCAACTTATTTCTCTAATGTTACAAACATTGCATCTTTGACGTGAATCCATTCTTCTGATGTTCAAACACCTCTTCTATCTGTTCATATATCTTGTCTACTTCTTCCTTATGTGCTTCCAATGTAGGTATGTAGACTTGAACAAAAGAGGTATCTACATTGTCACTTAATATCTTCGTTGGTGTCACCCTGTCACTAACAGGAATTATCTTGAATATGTTCTTATCCAGATTCTTCTTTTACAATCTTCCTTCTTTGTAGTCTGTCTCCTTGTAAATCACCTTATACTTTCCACTACCCAACTCTCCTTGTCATTCTCATCACACTTCACAAAGTGCTAAAACGCTGATGTTATATCTTTTTGTTTCCTTCTCTATGTCTTTTAGTTTACCTTTCTCATGTATTGTTTTCACATTCCCAATTCCACTCCTCAGCCCAGGAATTACAGTCTTCTTTTTGTTTAATCAATTAGTGCACTGTTTTCCTGGGATAGTTGTTTTCATATTCATTTGTTTAACATTTTAGAAAGTTCCAATGACGAAACTAGGTAAAATATAAGCTGGAGTGCTTCTGAAATTCGTGATAGATTGTTCCCTTTGATTTCTTGCTCATCTGTCATCACTGTCAAATATTCCTCTATTACAAGAGCTTCCGGTTTTGTTCCAGATTCTAATTTTACTCTAGTAAGAATACTCCTGCTTTGATCATCTATAAATTTTGAAAATAATTTGTTTTATATTAGAAAATGCAAATTCCATAGTTACTGGCTTGAAAAGTCTCCGCTTGGAGTGAAAAAATGAGATATTGTGCAGTGTGTGTTCTTGCTCTATCGCATTTGAGATGAAAGGTTTTTGGGCAATTTTTAACCAGTCATTTTCAAAAAGAAGTATGTCCATCTTTGAAATTAAATGTGGAGCATATCAGTTTTATATATTTTAGATTAGACACAGTCTTAACATTCAGTACAGAAGTCAGCAATACAGGAATTAAGCACCAAGAGAAGTTCCACTGCCACTGAATTACTTTGGGCAATAAAGTCAGTGATTTCCAGTTATTCTAGGCATACTTAGAGACATTTATTTACTTGGAGTAATGCCAGAAGTACAGCTCTAAACAAAAAATGAAAAATAGAGACTAAACATCAAACCATCAAAATCAAATCATCGAAATTACCGTCCAAGGTACAAACAATGTACCTCACTGATTGGTCTTTGTCCCCATACAGCCACCACCTTAAGTAGCGGAACACCTGAGATGTAGGTCTACTTGAATTTGACTTGTCATCCACCTCTTGTATAGATGTCCAGTTGATGTGTTGCCGTGAGCACAAGTGTGACTGGTTGTTCTATAGTCCTCTGGTATCTACAAGTTGTCTCTTCAGTTGTACTGGGTGTAGGCTTGCCTGACCCTCAATCATCCTGAACTGGAAGAGTGCTTTCATGCTTTGGTGAAAGGTCCATGCTGATTTCACTCTTTCAAGGGACACGCTGACAGTTTTTCGATTTTGCGAGATGTCTATAGTGTGGGCATTACATCACAGTACTTGGTGAGGCCCAGTATAAGGAGGTTGCAGGGGACCTACAAGGTGCCTGTGTGCAAATGATATGCAATCAATCCACCAATACTTTGTGCACAGAGACAGGATGTTCACCTTGGTGGGATGCTGGCGGCCTCCCAACCTTACCACATGGTCACAAATGCGCTGCACCAGCAGAGGTAGCTCGGTTTCTTGTTGTAGTGGTGCCATTGTGAATAGTCTGCAGGAATTCTGGATGGTTCTCCATAAACCATCTCTGCCATTGATGTGCCTATATCCACCTTATACACAGTACTAGTGGTAGCGCCTCTGTCCAACACTCTTGGTGACACATGAGGGCCACCTTCAGTGTTCTGTGCCATCTTTCCACCATCCCATAGCTTGCTGGGTCATAACTGGTTGTGTGGTGATGATGGAATCCACAGAGTTGAGCCAGTTCATTGAACAGATCAGATTTGAATTGTCAACCCTAATCCATTGTAATATGTTGGGGGCATCTGAAACATGCTAACCAATGTGGAACATCTACATCTACATCTACATCTACATCCGTACTCCGCAAGCCACCTGACGGTGTGTGGCGGAGGGTACCCTGAGTACCTCTATCGGTTCTCCCTTCTATTCCAGTCTCGTATTGTACGTGGAAAGAAGGATTGTCGGTATGCTTCTGTGTGGGCTCTAATCTCTCTGATTTTATCCTCATGGTCTCTTCGCGAGATATACGTAGGAGGGAGCAATATACTGCTTGACTCTTCGGTGAAGGTATGTTCTCGAAACTTCAACAAAAGCCCGTACCGAGCTACTGAGCGTCTCTCCTGCAGAGTCTTCCACTGGAGTTTATCTATCATCTCCGTAACGCTTTCGCAATTACTAAATGATCCTGTAACGAAGCGCGCTGCTCTCCGTTGGATCTTCTCTATCTCTTCTATCAACCCTACCTGGTGCGAATCCCACACTGCTGAGCAGTATTCAAGCATTGGGCGAACAAGCGTACTGTAACCTACTTCCTTTGTTGTCGGATTGCATTTCCTTAGGATTCTTCCAATGAATCTCAGTCTGGCATCTGCTTTACCGACGATCAACTTTATATGATCATTCCATTTTAAATCACTCCTAATGCGTACTCCCAGATAATTTATGGAATTAACTGCTTCCAGTTGCTGACCTGCTATTTTGTAGCTAAATGATAAGGGACCTATCTTTCTATGTATTCGCATCACATTACACTTCGCTACATTGAGATTCAATTGCCATTCCGTGCACCATGCGTCAATTCGCTGCAGATCCTCCTGCATTTCAGTACAATTTTCCATTGTTGCAACCTCTCGATACACCACAGCATCATCTGCAAAAAGCCTCAGTGAACTTCCGATGTCATCCACCAGGTCATTTATGTATATTGTGAATAGCAACGGTCCTATGACACTCCCCTGCGGCACACCTGAAATCACTCTTACTTCGGAAGACTTCTCTCCATTGAGAATGACGTGCTGCGTTCTGTTATCTAGGAACTCCTCAATCCAATCACACAATTGATCTGATAGTCCGTATGCTCTTACTTTGTTCATTAAACGACTATGGGGAACTGTGTCAAACGCCTTGCGGAAGTCAAGAAACACGGCATCTACCTGTGAACCCGTGTCTAAGGCCCTCTGAGTCTCGTGGACGAGTAGCGCGAGCTGGGTTTCACACGATCGTCTTTTTCGAAACCCATGCTGATTCCTACAGAGTAGATTTCTAGTCTCCAGAAAAGACATTATACTCGAACATAATACGTGTTCCAAAATTCTACAACTGATCGACGTTAGAGATATAGGTCTATAGTTCTGCACATCTGTTCGACGTCCCTTCTTGAGAACGGGGATGACCTGTGCCCTTTTCCAATCCTTTGGAACGCTTCGCTCTTCTAGAGACCTACGGTACACCGCTGCAAGAAGGGGGGCAAGTTCCTTCGCGTACTCTGTGTAAAATCGAACTGGTATCCCATCAGGACCAGCGGCCTTTCCTCTTTTGAGCGATTTTAATTGTTTCTCTATCCCTCTGTCGTCTACTTCGATATCTACCATTTTGTCAACTGTGCGACAATCTAGAGAAGGAAGCACAGTGCAGTCTTCCTCTGTGAAACAGCTTTGGAAGAAGACATTTAGTAATTCGGCCTTTAGTCTGTCATCCTCTGTTTCAGTACCATTTTGGTCACAGAGTGTCTGGACATTTTGTTTTGATCCACCTACCGCTTTGACATAGGACCAAAATTTCTTAGGATTTTCTGCCAAGTCAGTACATAGAACGTTACTTTCGAATTCATTGAAAGCCTCTCGCATAGCCCTCCTCACACTACATTTCGCTTCGCGTAATTTTTGTTTGTCTGCAAGGCTTTGGCTATGTTTATGTTTGCTGTGAAGTTCCCTTTGCTTCCGCAGCAGTTTTCTAACTCGGTTGTTGTACCACGGTGGCTCTTTTCCATCTCTTACGATCTTGCTTGGCACATACTCATCTAACGCATATTGTACCATGGTTTTGAACTTTGTCCACTGATCCTCAACACTATCTGCATTTGAGACAAAACTTTTGTGTTGAGCCGTCAGGTACTCTGTAATCTGCTTTTTGTCACTTTTGCTAAACAGAAATATCTTCCTACCTTTTTTAATATTTCTATTTACGGCTGAAATCATCGACGCAGTAACCGCTTTATGATCGCTGATTCCCTGTTCTGCATTAACTGATTCAAATAGTTCGGGTCTGTTTGTCACCAGAAGGTCTAATATATTATCGCCTTTGCTATTGTCTTGGCTGCTACATCTGCCACTGGTATAGCCTCTACCCATCTTGTGCATTTGTATACTGCCATGGGCAAGTATTTATAACTCTCTGAGGTTGGAAGTGGACCCACTATTTCAAGGTGAATGTGGCCAAACCTTGCTGTCGAACCTGCAAAATTTTCAGTCTATGCAGAACATTTTGTCCTACTTTGCAACGCTGGCATTGAAGGCATGATCGACTCCAATTTCAGGCATCCTTTTTAATTGATGACCACACAAACTGCTCAGTTAGAAACTTGAGAGTGGTGTTTGTTCCTGGGTGTGCTAAGTTGTGGGCACTGTCAAAAGCCACTTTGTGGAATCACTGTGTAATGTATGAACATGGCCTCTGTTGTGATACCATGCTCAAAAATCATCTAAGTTGCTTATACACCATTGACTTTGGTAGATCACACAATATGGCAATCTTTTCAGGCAAAGTTCGGATTCCATTGGCTGAGACTCTGTTGCCTAGGGAAGTTACCTCGCTTTTGTGCATGATGGACTTGTCTTCATTTAGCACCAAACCATATTTCCACAATCTTTGTTGCACTTCATGTATATGCTTGTTACGAATTTATGCATCAGCTGAATATATTAAAATGTCATCTAAATACACAAAGGAAAATGACAATCCTTGTCACCTTTTGTCAATGAATCTGTGCCAGGTTTGGGCTGCATTTTTAAAACCAAATGCCATAACCAAAAGCTCAAACAGGGCAAAAGTTGTAGTAACTGCTGTCTTTGCAGCATTGGTATGCTCCACTGGGATATGATAGTAATCTTTCTGGCAATGGAACACGTATTATGTTCGAGTATAATGTCTTTTCTGGAGACTAGAAATCTACTCTGTAGGAATCAGCATGGGTTTCGAAAAAGACGATCGTGTGAAACCCAGCTCGCGCTACTCGTCCACGAGACTCAGAGGGCCTTAGACACGGGTTCACAGGTAGATGCCGTGTTTCTTGACTTCCGCAAGGCGTTTGACACAGTTCCCCATAGTCGTTTAATGAACAAAGTAAGAGCATACGGACTATCAGATCAATTGTGTGATTGGATTGAGGAGATCCTAGATAACAGAACGCAGCACATCATTCTCAATGGAGAGAAGTCTTCCGAAGTAAGAGTGATTTCAGGTGTGCCGCAGGGGAGTGTCATAGGACCGTTGCTATTCACAATATACATAAATGACCTGGTGGATGACATCGGAAGTTCACTGAGGCTTTTTGCAGATGATGCTGTGGTGTATCGAGAGGTTGCAACAATGGAAAATTGTACTGAAATGCAGGAGGATCTGCAGCGAATTGACGCATGGTGCACGGAATGGCAATTGAATCTCAATGTAGCGAAGTGTAATGTGATGCGAATACATAGAAAGATAGGTCCCTTATCATTTAGCTACAAAATAGCAGGTCAGCAACTGGAAGCAGTTAATTCCATAAATTATCTGGGAGTACGCATTAGGAGTGATTTAAAATGGAATGATCATATAAAGTTGATCGTCGGTAAAGCAGATGCCAGACTGAGATTCATTGGAAGAATCCTAAGGAAATGCAATCCGACAACAAAGGAAGTAGGTTACAGTACGCTTGTTCGCCCAATGCTTGAATACTGCTCAGCAGTGTGGGATCCGCACCAGGTAGGGTTGATAGAAGAGATAGAGAAGATCCAACGGAGAGCAGCGCGCTTCGTTACAGGATCATTTAGTAATTGCGAAAGCGTTACGGAGATGATAGATAAACTCCAGTGGAAGACTCTGCAGGAGAGACGCTCAGTAGCTCGGTACGGGCTTTTGTTGAAGTTTCGAGAACATACCTTCACCGAAGAGTCAAGCAGTATATTGCTCCCTCCTACGTATATCTCGCGAAGAGACCATGAGGATAAAATCAGAGAGATTAGAGCCCACACAGAAGCATACCGACAATCCTTCTTTCCACGTACAATACGAGACTGGAATAGAAGGGAGAACCGATAGAGGTACTCAGGGTACCCTCCGCCACACACCGTCAGGTGGCTTGCGGAGTACGGATGTAGATGTAGATGTAGAATGCAACAGTGAGAAAACTGCACCGACCAGAGAATAGGTAAATTCTTGGATATTAGGTATCAGGTACTTACCAGGGACTGCTCTTGCTTTGAGCCTGTGGTAATTGCTGCCAAGGTGCCTTGTGCCATCCTTTTTGTGGACTAGGTGTAACAGGGATGATCATGGGAAGCCTGACCCTCGTGTAACACCAGCATGGAGTATATCCTCAAGTATCACCTTAGTCTCAGCACATCATTCTGGAGCTATTCTACGGATACGCTGTGAAACCAGTTGACCTGGTGTCAAGCGTATATAATGCACTGTATTATACTTAACACTCCTTGGCTGCACCTACGTATGTGGGGTGCATTAATTACTCCTGTAACATCATTAATTACTCCTGTAACATTGCCCACAGAACCTCTTTGAATTACCTTCACTGTCACATTGTGTCCCACTTGTAAGGCAGGCATTTGCCAAGTCCACAGCCAGTGCAAAGTGTGACAGAAAATCGGCACTTAATATGGGTTACATAATGTCTGCCACCACGAAACTCCAATCATGTGGAGTAGGAAAACCAATGTCTATCGTCATATCTTTGTGCCCATATGTTTTGATGGTGGAGTTGTTCATGACTAACAACCGTAAGGGCTCTAGCATTGTCATCTTCACTGTGCCCATGACTGGATGGGTGATGACCTCTGAACTGGTGTCTATTAAAAACTTAAGCCTGAAATCTTATAAATCATATGCAACTGATGCGACATCATGCTGTGACTCATCAGGAAAATAGTAAGCATGCCATTATGGGCCTTACGTTTGACACGTGTCCATCTGTGCATTGCTGCAATTTGACTCTTATTATTGCTGGCAGCACTGTTTGTGAGTACTGTAGCCTGTGGCACCCAATTTGAACTACCCTTGCCATTTGGGTATTAACATGGTTTCATGCAGTTTGTAGCATGGCGCTAAAGCGTCTGTGATACAAGCAATTGTAATTGGCAGTAGTTTGACATTGAGTGGTGTCTGACTTCTGTAGACTGGGTGAACAAAATGATCACATCCTTTTATCACTGTCCATCCATGACTCCAAGTTCTGTAACTGCATGATGTTTCATCCCTTTGTGGTCAGAAACTCTCAGAGTTCCCCAGTGATGTCCGGTGTTGGTCAACAAGATGCAGTAGCACAATTCAGCATCGGCTCCACCAAAAACTGTGATGCATGTTTGGCACCTTCTGTTGTGATGTTCATATTTGTTGCTGCTTCACGTGTCACAGTAGTTGATACCAATGTGGCATATGCTCTATCAGCTACCTGCAGGAATTTATTCAATGGTTGTCCTTTATATTCTTTTAATGTCAACTGTACTTCAGATGGAAGCTGTTGTCACCAGATATGTAGCAGCAACACATTAGGTATTGTGCTGCAAATCCACTACCGCTCACAAATGTCTCCAAAATTCTGATGGGTTTCTGTCCCCAAATTTCTCCTGGTAAAGCACTTGTGAAGGCCTCTGTTCGGGTAGCTCATGCAGCAAGTGATAAGCAAAGTCTTCAGGGCAAGGTATGCTTGTTCGTGGTGTGTGTATAAAATCACATCGGAGACTCTCTGGTCCAAATTACTAATTGCCAGTGTAAATTGTTCATGGCCCTCTGTGATCCATTGTTGTGCAAAAATGCTTTCCAAGATTGCAAAGCATATGTCCAGTTGTGCAGTCATAACAGAGGTGCCCACAATTGTAGATGTGGTGCAGTTGGGATGAACGAATCTGCATGTGGAAAATTTTCAGAGCAGGTGTGCCCTTGCAGCACTGTAGTTATCACTGGAGTTTGTGATCTCATCGTGTCCATCTTTCTGTCATTTCTCATCATAGAGTGCTCTAAAACTTTACTCTCTTGTTGCAGCTGCAGAATCTCTTCACCAATGGTCTGTAAAAAGTTATTTGCACCTTCCATGTTTAACAGATGTAATCCGAAAAGATGTTGCTGCAATTGAAACTGGTCTTGTTCTTTGGGTCAGCAGTTATGTAAGTCAGAAATGAAACTCAGATATACTTAGAGACATTTATTTAGTTGGAGTAACTTAAGAAGTACAGCTCTAAACAAAAAACCAAAAACAAAGAATAAACATCAAACCATTGAAATCAGCTACTCATCGAAGGAACAAACTATGCACTTCACTGATCGGTCTCTTGTTCCCACACATACATCAAATGGTATTTGTAAAGCTTTTAAGACAATGTTCCCTGACAGTATTCCTTAATGTTTCTAACTCTTGTCTAAGAAAATGAGATACTTAACAACTGAAGGTCTGGCACTGTATTTCTGGGAATATATGTTAGAAGAAGCATGTTCATCATACTATACATTTAGTTTCAATGAAACTATCAGTGTCAAAGAGAAGAAAGCATCACAAATAACTGCTACATTTTGGTACAAGAGTACGTGCTGCATTACAGCATGTCACCTAAGAGCTTTTACTATTGGCAAAGCAGACAGTGAAACATTTAATCAGAAATTATATGAAGAGCTTTCTGAATCCAACTTGTCCCTAATTAAATGCATAAAGCTTGGACCAGAAGGACCTAGTGTCAACAAAAAAATGTTTGTGGTTTTAGATACTTATGTCCAGGAGAGCTTAGTCAGACAACTTATAAACAAGGGACTTACAACATTCACAAAATGTGTATAAAGACTTCTGAGTGTTTAAGTGAAGAAGCATTCAAATTTCTGGTAAAAATATACCTTTGTTTTGATGGTTGGCCTGTTCACAGGGAAGAATTTGAAGGAATTCATTCTGAGTTTAACATTGCACATCGCAAGTTTTTCAGGCATAGAACCTTACTTTAGGACCTTCAGCTAACAGGATTTTGCAACAGTGGGGTGCTATGCAATATTACTTTCATAAGCATACCATTCTAAGAAAGAATTCTGCTCTTGTTCAATCCAAATCCTACAATATCATTATGAATTCTTCAAAAAACCTTCAATAAAAGCAGAACTTGATTTCATAGTTTATCTGCAGAACTATTCAGTAAGTTCACACAATGTTTTCAAAGCCAAGCATCTTTGATTCACAAGTTGCATACAGAAATAGAAAACGTGAAATCAAACCTTTTAGGCTTATGTTTTCAGTGTTCTGCTTTGATAAAAATTGAGAGTGTTTCTGAGGTTCTAGATAATGAGCTCCAGACATTGGATGCTCAGCTTCCTTTTGAACAATTAGCTGTTAGCAGGTATGTAACCAAAGAGCTTAGTAAACTGGAAGGATGTGAAAAGTTGTGGTTTCTAAAGAATGCACTAAAACATTACATCACAGTTTGTGAATGTGATGAAAAAGATATACTTATCAGCTGCACCACAGAAAAGTTTTAGGTTTTTAGACTCCAAAGAAAGAATATAGAGTAGAAGTTGCAGTGACATGTTAAAGGTTTGAAACAATGACTCTTGAAGATAGATGTAAACTACCCTGAGGAAGAGGAAGATTACTTGCTAGATGAATGGATGATTCTACAATTTGAAAAAGGTGACACAGCTTTACATAAAAAGGGTAGTAGAAGTGACCCACAAAACTACCATCCAGTATCCTTGGCATCAAGTTATAGAATCTTAGAACACATTCTGAGCTCAAATATAATGACGTATCTTGAACAGAATGACCAGCTCAATGAAAACCGGCATGGATTTCAAAAACATCTATCATGTGAAACCCAGTTTCCACTTTTCTCACAAGACATACTGGAAGCCATGGGTCAAGACAGTCAGATTGATGCTGTATTCCTTAATTTCTGAAAAGCATTTGATGCAGTACCACATCTATACTTATTGTCAAAAGTATGATCATATGGGGTATCAAGTGATATTTGTGACTAGATTGAGGGCTACTTGGTGGGGAGAATACAGCATATTATCTTGAAGACAATATTAATAGTAAAATCAGGCACTTTTCAGATGATGCTATAATCTGTAATGAGGCACTATCTGAAAGATAAAATTTCAAAGTGGTTCAGAGACTGGCAATGAGCTTTAAATGTTCAGAAAAGTAAAATTTTGTACTTCATAAAATAAACAAATAAAAAATGTAGTATCCTATGACTATAATACCAGTGAGTCACTGTTGGAATCGACCAACTCATACAAAAACCTGGGTGTAAGACTTTAAGGCGTTATGAAATGGAATGATCATATAGGTTCAGTCATGGATAAAGGAGATGGTGGACTTTGGTTTACTGGTAGAATATTGGAGAGGTACCATCAATCTACTACAATGGAGGTTGCTAACAAATCACTCATGTGACTGGTTCTAGTATATTGCACAAGTGTTTGGGATCTGTACCACATAGTACTAACAGGGGATATTGAACATATACAGAAAAGGGCAGCTCGAATGGTCACAGGCTTCTTCAGTCTGTGGAAGAGTACTACAGAGGTACTGAAGGAACTCAACTGGAAGACAATTGAATATAGATGTAAACTATCCCAAGAAAGTCTATTAACAAAGTTATAGAATTGGCTTTGAATTTATTACTCTAGGAATATACTACAAGCCCCTAAGCATCACTCACATAGAGATTGTGAACATAAATTCAGAATAATTACTGCATACACAGAGCTATTTGAACAATCATCCTTCCCACACTCCATACATGAATGGAACAGGAATAAGCCCTTGCAACTGGTACTATGGGACTTACTCTCAGCTACACTCCTCATTCTTATTTGCAGAGTACAGATGTATATGTAGACAAGAAAGGTACTGACAGCTAAGGGCAGCACCACATCTGAAAAAGACACTCATGATCCAGAGAGTTAAATTATCCAAATATTTCAAAACCTGTTAAGGCTTCTCATTCACTGTTCCATGGAAATGCAGACATAAGGAGAAGATATTCGATTTGAGTCACACATCAGGAAAAGATAAGGCAGTTATGACCAAAAACCCTTTAAAAAGTGTATTGACTGTAAGGAATGCTTTGGGATAATGTCTCAATTTTCTTTATTTGCCCTTTGACTCACAGCTCATTAGGTGTATACAGCAAGTGCTTGCAAATTCTACTGCTTATTTATTTATATTTTTCATCCAGGGAGATATTTGCCCTTTGACTCACAGCTCATTAGGTGCATACAGCAAGTGCTTGCAAATTCTACTGCTTATTTATATATATTTTTCATCCAGGGATCAACTCACATTAATATAGGATTTGTTGAGGTAATAAAAGTCAGGCAACAGACCAAAATATGACACACCACATACATAACATGCTTTAAGAGGATTGAACAGGTAACCAATGGGGATGGAATTGGTGGGTGACTATGGCCTTAATTAAGGAACTGTCCTGGCATTTGCCTTAGCAATCTAAGAAAATCATGGAAAACCCAAATCAGGATGGCTGGATAGAGCAGCTGTAACCTCCTGAATACGAGATCAGTATCCTAATAGCTGTGTTGCCTCACTCAGTAATTTTCTGTTGTATAATACTCCTTTATTTACACACAGATTGTTCAAGGGAACTTGCAATATAAAACAGTTTCATTCTTCACTGCCCACAAACTGATGACTCATGGATAGTCATTTGCAATTTGAAACATAGTTGCACTCTTCACTGCCACTTACACTAACACACCCACCCATAACTCCTGGACTGAGAAGAAACCTCTGTGCCCCTTGCCTCAATTCTGAACTCCATATTCAGGAATGTGCTACTGCCAACCTGAAAAAATAAATTAAGCCAACAGACATTACTGTCATGCATTATATACAGGGTGTTTCAAAAATGACCGGTATATTTGAAACGGCAATAAAAACTAAACGAGCAGCAATAGAAATACACTGTTTGTTGCAATATGCTTGGGACAACAGTACATTTTCCGGCAGACAAACTTTCGAAATTACAGTAGCTACAATTGTCAACAACAGATGGCGCTGGGTCTGGGAAACTCTATAGTACAATATTTTCCACATATCCACCATGCTTAGCAATAATATGGCATAGTCTCTGAATGAAATTACCCGAAACCTTTGACAACGTGTCTGGCGGAATGGCTTCAAATGCAGATGAGATGTACTGCTTCAGCTGTTCTATTGTTTCTGGATTCTGGCGGTACACCTGGTCTTTCAAGTGTCCCCACAGAAAGAAGTCACAGGGGTTCATGTCTGGCGAATAGGGAGGCCAATCCACGCCGCCACCTTTATGTTTCGGATAACCCAAAGCAATCACACGATCATCGAAATATTCATTCAGGAAATTAAAGACTCAGCCGTGCGATGTGGCCAGGCACCATTTTGCATAAACCACGAGGTGTTCACAGTGTCGTCTAAGGCAGTTTGTGCCACCACAAATTCACGAAGAATGTCCAGATAGCTTGATGCAGTAATCATTTCGGATCTGAAAAATGGGCCAATGATTCCTTTGGAAGAAATGGTGGCCCAGACCAGTACTTTTTGAGGATGCAGGGACAATGGGACTGCAACATGGGGCTTTTCGGTTCCCCATATGCGCCAGTTCTGTTTATTGACGAATCCGTCCAGGTAAAAATAAGCTTCGTCAGTAAACCAAATGCTGCCCACATGCATATCGCCATCATCAATCCTGTGCACTATATCGTTAGCGAATGTCTCTTATGCAGCAATGGTAGCGGCGCTGAGGGGTTGCCGCGTTTGAATTTTGTATGGATAGAGGTGTAAACTCTGGCGCATGAGACGATACGTGGTTGTTGGCGTCATTTGGACTGCATCTGCAACACGGCGAACGGAAACCCGAGGCCGCTGTTGGATCACCTGCTGCACTAGCTGCGTGTTGCCCTCTGTGGTTGTCATACACGGTCGCCCTACCTTTCCAGCACGTTCATCCGTCACGTTCCTAGTCCATTGAAATTTTTCAAACAGATCCTTTATTGTATCGCTTTTCGGTCCTTTGGTTACATTAAACCTCCGTTGAAAACTTCGTCTTGTTGCAACAACACTGTGTTCTAGGTGGTGGAATTCCAACACCAGAAAAATCCTCGGTTCTAAGGAATAAACCATGTTGTCCACAGCACACTTGCACGTTGTGAACAGTACACGCTTACAGCAGAAAGACGATGTACAGATTGGCGCACCCACAGACTGCGTTGTCTTCTATATCTTTCACATCACTTGCAGCACCATCTGTTGTTGAAAATTGTAACTACTGTAATTTCGAAAGTTTGTCCGCCTGAAAATGTGCTGTTGTCCCAAGCATATTGCAACAAACGGTGTATTTCTATCGCTGCTCGTTTAGTTTTTATTGCCGTTTCAAATATACCGGTCATTTTTGAAACACCCTTTATATTGACACATAATTGTTATTGTTGTTATGGTCTTCAATCAAGAGGCTGGTTTGATGCAACTCTCCATGCTACTCTGTTCTGTGCAAGCTTCTTCATCTCCCAGTACCTACTGCAACCTACATACTTCTGAATCTGCTTAGTGTACTCATCTCTTGGTCACCCTCTATGATTTTTACCCTTGACACTGCCCTCCAATACTAAATTAGTGATCCCTTGATGCCTCAGAACATGTTCTACCAACCAATCCCTTCTTCTAGTCTTGTAGTCTTCTCCCCAATTCTATTCAGTACCCCCTCATTAGTTTAGTGATCCACCCATCTAATTTTCAGCATTCTTCTGTAGCACAAAATTTCGAAAGCTTCTATTCTCTTCTTGTCTAGCTGATTTGTCATCCATGTTTCACTTCCATACATGGCTATATTCCACACAAACACTTTCAGAAATGACTTCCTGACATTTAAATCGATACTCAATGTTAACAATTTCTCTTATTCAGAAACGCTTTCCTTGCCATTGCCAATCTACATTTTATATCCTCTCTACTTTGACCATCATCAGTTATTTTTCTCCCCAAATAGCAAAACTCATTTACTACTTTAAGTGTCTCATTTTCTAATCAAAATCCGTCAGTGCCACCCGATTTAATTTGACTGCATTCCATTATCCTCATTTTGCTTTTGTTGATGTTCATCGTATATCCCCCTTTCAAGACACTGTCCATTCTGTTAAACTCCTCTTCTGGATACTTTACTGTCTCTGACAAAAAAAGAGTTCAAATGTGTGTGAAATCTTGTGGGACATTACTGCTAAGGTCATCAGTCCATAAGCTAACACACAACTTAACCTAAATTATCCCAAGAAAAAACACACACACCCATGCCCGAGGGAGAACTTGAACCTCTACCGGGACCAGCCGCACAGTCCATGACTGCAGCGCCTTAGACCACTTGGCTAATCCCGCGTGACCGTAAGTGTTATTCATAACCTTCCTAATCATGGGGAGAGTCTGCTGCACATCTCGTACTCCTACACCATAATGAGACTCCTCTCCTCTCAACTCTGGCAGCTGAAGGCTGTTGTGGTAGCCACAACAAAACTGTCCTACCACAACCTCTTCCTGCTAGCCCTTCTACCAACTGCCAGTTCCCAAGTACCCTTCTCATTGCTTCCTTTCCTCATCCTCACCAGCTCTCTCATTGCTTGGTCCAACTGTACCTAAAGGACACAGATATTCCTTCCAACTTCTCTTTTAACCTATTCCTCCTGGCTAGTTTGCAGTTTAAGGAAATGGCATCAGCAGTCTCCCCAGAGATCTCCCCACTGCATTCCCCCTCTTGCTCTCACAATGTGTACCACTACACAGTTTCCTATGACAGCTTCTGCATCTACATAGATACTCCACAAGCCACCATACGGTGTGTGGTGCAGGGTATCTTGTACCGCTATTAGTCATTTCCTTTCCTGTTCCACTCATACATAAAGCAAAGGAAAAATGACTGTCTATATGCCTCCAGATAAGAAATAATTTCCTATATTTTACCTTCTTGGTCCTTACTCACAGTGTACGTTAGTGGCTGTAGAATCATGTGGCAGCCAGCTTCAAATGCCAGTTCTCTAAATTTCTTCAATAGTGTTCGTTGAAAAGAATGTTCCCTTCCATCCAGGGATTCTCATTTGAGTTTGCGAAGCATCTCTGTAACACGTATGTGCTGTAAATAGTCTTCATGGGTTTGCCACCAGATCACATTGTCCAAATTCCACAATATCTCCTCGGAGCAACTTGAAATATGCTCACTATTTTTATATACCGTATTTAGCATATTTCGTGACGGTATCTTTTCCGTGAAATGTTTGTAAGATGATAGTTGACTTTTTGTGTTGACTTCAGTCATCTAGTGAAAGTATGATTCCACAATGCAGTTTCGTTGGCTGCAGAAATGACCTGGTTCAGTGTGTTTGCCTAATTTTTGGTGCTTCAAATACCATTTCTTTGATTGTGGATTCTTCTTGAAGTTTATATAAAAATATTCATTTTTATTGTTCACTAGCAAATTATTATGATGGCGACCTGCACATTGTTCCACCGTCAACGCACATCGAGAGTTCACTGCCGACTGACTACAGTCAAAGATGACTCCAGCATCAAAGAAATTTTACACAACACACAAGCTTCCACTTGTTACCAGTCTCTTTGATATTCTTCATCACATCTACTAATATTAATCAATACTAATTAATGGAAAATCTCATATGAAGATGTGAAACAATTACTAACAAACAAATAGAGGGGCTGGCCAGTACTTACCTCAGCTCAGTACAGCCGATAGAAACACAAAAAACAACCGAAAATTTAAGTTCCTAGCTTTTGGAATAAATGTTCCTTCATCAGGGAGGAGAGAGGGGAAAGAAAGGGAAGAAGGGAAAGTGGATTTAGTTACTCACAACCCAGGTTATGAAGCAACAGGGAAAGGAAAACAGGGAAGGTAGCAAGGATGGAGGCATGGTTCCCTCCATCCTTGCTACCTTCCCTGTTTTCCTTTCCCTGTTGCTTCATAACCTGGGTTGTGAGTAACTAAATCCACTTTCCCTTCTTCCCTTTCTTTCCCCTCTCTCCTCCCTGATGAAGGAACATTTATTCTGAAAGTTAGGAATTTAAATTTTCGGTTGTTTTTTGTGTTTCTATTGGCTGTACTGAGCTGAGGTAAATATTAATCAATATTCTGTCACTCTCAAAAATATAAGTAAATTAGCTTAAAATAAGGCAAATTATAATTCACAAACAAAATATTCTGACAAAAATATAAGAAAACATTTACAACTTCCCTCATTAGATTTGGTATTGACAAATCCAGTAGAAAATAACACATCTACCAGATCCATTGCAAACTGTCCAACATCTACAGGTGGTTCGACCTTCCTGGTGGCTACATATGACTGAAGGTATCTGCACATTAACACCCAGTTTCTGAAACATGTGCACAAAGATTATACAGGTGTGGAAGTTATGCACGCACAATGATTTGCAGATAGCCCATGCCATACTCAGACACACTCTGTTGAAAATCGCAGAGCGGCTCTCTTGCGCATGTACTGTATGCTGTGCTTACTAACAGTGTGGCCAGATGTTACTCACTAAAAAACCATACTAGACCAATGTTATGATGGAGCTGTTATCCTGGCTGTGCTCAGTTAAAATTCCGCATCCCTGTTGATGAGATTATCAGCTGTATTGATATGTATTGATTTCTTAATGACACAGTCTCAGAAAGATAATGCCAGGGATAAAACTTCTGTCTTTTCATAAATCATGCGATCTCCTGTATTCAGACAGTGTTCCACAATTGCTGACTTTTCTGGTTGATGAAGGTATGTATGACACTGATGTTCATTGCAGCATCCTTGTACTGTGCACCACGTCTGGCCTATATATGCTGACCCACATTGACAGAGATTCTTGTACACACAACATATCCTCAGACTAAGATCATACTTAACCTAACCCCAAGAGATTTCTCAGTTTTCTAGATGGTTGAAAAACTCCCTTAATGCCATATCTTCTGAGGACTATCCGATTCTTGATCACATGGCACCAAAATCCAGCAAAACGGCCAAAGTGGTGGGTGTCTTCTTATCTTCATTCTGCGCCATAGACTGAACTCACTTGCACCTGAATGCATTAGCTCTCCAGTCAGCCACTCTAAAATTCTCGTGTTTTCTGTAGTATGTAGATAATACATTTATGGTGAGGTCAATGGACTTGAAATGCTACCTACATTTCTTCAGCATCTCCTTTTGCTCAATCCATATAAAAACTTCATAATGGAAGAGGAAAAAGATGGTACTTTATCTTTTCTTAATGTTTTGGTATGAAGGAAAGCAGATGGAACCTTGGGACACAGCGTCTACCACAAGCGAATGCATACAGATCTATATCTGCAGACCACAAGCTCCTATCATCTTGCTAAACGTGGTAGTGCATTATGTACATTAGTTCATAGAGCACATTTAGTATCTGACCCTGAAAGCCTGTTGAGTGAAATACAACATTTGAAGACAGTGTTCTGACAGAATGGTTATCCTGAGGGACAGACTGATTTATGAAAAGACAAAAGTTTTATCCCTAGCATCATCTCTGTGGGATTCTGTCATTAAGTAAAGACTACATATCTGTACAGCCAATAATCTCATCAACAGGGATGCAAGATTTTAACTGAGCACAGCCTGAAACCCTGCATTGGCTGCTATTAAATCCTGATGCAAAAATCAAGATTTTTTGATAACACACCCATCATAACATTAGACTTGTATGGTTTTCTTAGTGAGTAACATCTGCCTGCACTCTTGGTAAACATAGTGTACAGTGCAAGTGCATGAAAGCCGCTTTGCGATTTTCAGCAGGGTATGTTGAAGTATGGCACATGCATAATTTCTGTACCTGCACATTCTTTATGTGTGTGTACCAGAAAAGGGGCATTGACGTGTGGATACTGTCAGACTTACCTAGCCACCATTAAGGTTGAACCACCTGAAGATGTCAGACAGGTGCTCCAAAGGAATATTGTGGAATTTGCACAGCGTGATCTGGCAGCAAACCCATGAAGACTATTTACAACATATCCGCTGGGAAAGCTTGAAGAATCACACATAAGTGTTGTTCCAACCTATTTGTAACAGGTGTAGCAGCCTGCCTCCGAATCATTTTGATGTCTTCATGTAATCTAACATGGTATTTTTGTACACACATCATGCAGAAACTACTGCACAAAATTGGATATCGTTTTCACAGTTGCATTGTTGGATGTCTAACTTAAAATGTGATACAAGTTATCATTTTGATAATACACTTAGAAGCTGAGTTTTCTATACATATAGAGTGTTTCCTTTAACTGGGTCAGTATCGGGAAATTGGAATTCGTAGGAGATACAGGGAACCTGTCTTAGGAACTATTAGGTGCTTTTTGTGAAAACAGTTTCGCCCTAATCAAATTTTTGGTCGAATGCGAGTGTCCATGAACATGAGTAAAACTGACAATTATGATAGACTCTCAACAAAGTAGTATTTTGGAACATTTTATCACAATAATAGTGGTTCATGGTGTGGGTTCCTGTAGTCATGTCCTAGTTCATGAACAACGGGCAACGTATGAGTGGCCAAGTAAGTGGTCCTAACAGTCAGGATACCAGTTACTGTGGAAGAAGGCTGGGCATCTCAGACATATTCTGAGTCGTGGTCACCTTTGTGCTCATATGGCAAAGACGACCAAATCCACCTGTTAGTCCCTCAACCGTTAGGGGTAAAACCCAATGGGACTCGGGGCAAGTAAGGCTAGCAACCTGCTTCCCTGGTACTTTAAATCTGATGCTGGCAACAATCAGAGCAAAATGCCTCGGACCTTTGGAGGTGATGGAGTCCCACCTCTAACTGACAAACCAGGGACTTCTAAGATACAACTTGGCAAACAAATGGTAATGAGATGAGGAGCTATTAATATCAATGGGGGCTACTCAGGGAAGAAGGTAGAGCTGGCAGAGGGTGCAAGTAAGATGGGACTGGACGTTTTAGCTGTTAGTGACATTCGGGTAAGGGGTGAGAAAGAAGAGGAAGTGGGAGAATACAAGGCCTACTTGTCAGGAGTCAAAACAGGAATAGCACAATGGGGTGTAGGGCTTTACACCAGGAAAGAAATGGAAGCCAGTGTAGTTGCAATAAGGTATGTAAACAAACAACTGATGTGGATAGATTTGACAGTGTCTAGCAAGAAAATTAGGATTGTGTCAGTATATTTGCATTGTGAAGGGTCAGATCAAGATAAGATGGATAGTTTTTATAAGGCACTCAGTGATGTAGTTGTTAGAGTAAAGGACAAGGACAGTGTTCTGCTCATGGGGGATTTTAATGCCAGGATTGGAAATCGAACAGAAGGGTATGAAAAGGTTATGGGTAAATTTGGAGAGGATACGGAGGCCAACAGGAACGAGAAACAACTCCTGGATTTCTGTGCCAGTATGGGCTTAGTAATCACAAACTCCTTTTTTAAACATAAGAACATTCACCGGTATACTTGGGAAGGCAGGGGAACCAGATCTGTCATTGACTATATAATAACAGATCAGGAATTCAGGAAGGTTGTGAGGGACACACGTGTATTCAGGGGATTCTTTGATGACACTGATCATTATTTAATCTGCAGTGAAATTGGAATTGTGAGGCCAAAAGTGCAGGAGGTCAGGTCCATAGGAGGATAAGAGTGGAGAAACTTCAGGATAAGGAAATCAGGCACAAGGTACCAGTTAGTTGAATGTAGTCAATTACAGTCATTGGAAAAGGAATGGACAAGGTACAGGGACACAGTACTAGAAGTGGCTAAAGAATGTCTTGGAACAGTAGTGTGTAAAAGTAGGATGAAGCAAACAGCTTGGTGGAATGACACAGTCAAGGCAGCCTGTAAAAGGAAAAAGAAGGCATATCAAAAATGGCTACATACTAGAACTCAGGTAGACAGAGAAAGTTATGTTGAAGAAAGAAACAAAGCCAAACAGATAATTGCAGCATCCAAGAAGAAATCTTGGGAAGACTTTGGAAACAGGTTGGAGACTATGGGTCAAGCTGCTGGAAAACCATTCTGGAGTGTAATTAGCAGTCTTTGAAAGGGAGGAAAGAAGGAAATGACAAGTATTTTGGACAGGTCAGGAAAATTGCTGGTGAATCCTGTGGATGCCTTGTGCAGATGGAGGGAATATTCTGAAGAGTTGCTCAATGTAGATGAAAATACGATCAGCAATGTTTCAGATTTCGAGGTAGAATGGGATAGGAATGATGATGGAAATAGGATCACATTTGAGGAAGTGGAGAAAATGGTCAATAGATTGCAGTGCATTAAAGCAGCTGGGGTGGATGAAATTAAGTCAGAACTCATCAAATACCGTGGAATGGCAGGTCTTAAATGGCTACACAGGATAATTGAAATGGCCTGGGAGTCAGGACAGGTTCCATCAGACTGGACAAAAGCAGTAATCACACCAATTTTTAAACATGGAAACAGAAAAGACTGTAACAACTACACAGGTATTTCTTTAATCAGCATTGTGGGTAAAATCTTCTCAGGTATTGTTGAAAGGAAAGTGTGAGTCTTAGTTGAGGACCAATTGGATGAAAATCAGTGTGGGTTTAGGCCTCTTAGAGGTTGTCAGTACCAGATCTTTAGCTTACGGCAAATAATGGAGAAGTATTATGAGTGGAACAAGGAATTGTATCTATGCTTTGTAGATCTAGAAAAGGCATATGACCGGGTTCCTAGGAGGAAGTTATTGTCTGTTCTACAAGATTATGGAATAGGAGGCAAACTTTTGCAAGCAATTAAAGGTCTTTACATGGATAGTCAGGCAGCAGTTAGAGTTGATGGTAAATTGAGTTCATGGTTCAGAGTAGTTTCAGGGGTAAGGCAAGGCTGCAACCTGTCTCCACTATTGTTCATATTATATATGGATCATATGTTGAAAACAATAGACTGACTGGGTGAAATTAAGATATATGAACACAAAATAAGCAGTCTTGCATATGCGGATGACTTAGTTGTGATGGCAGATTCGATTGAAAGTTTGCAAAGTAATATTTCAGAGCTAAATCAGAAATGTAAGGACTATGGTATGAAGATTAGCATCTCCAAAACGAAAGTAATGTCAGTGGGAAAGAAATATAAACGAACTGAGTGCCAAATAGGAGGAATGAAGTTAGAACAGGTGGATGGTTTCAAGTACTTAGGATGCATATTCTCACAGGATGGCAACATAGTGAAAGAACTGGAAGAGAGGTGTAGCAAAGCCAATGCAGTGAGCACTCAGCTACAGTCTACTCTCATCTGTAAGAAGGAAGTCAGTACCAAGACTAAGATATCTGTGCACTGTTCAATCTTTTGACCAAATTTGTTGTATGGGAGCGAAAGCTGGGTGGATTCAGGTTACCTTACCAACAAGGTTGAGATTACGGATATGAAAGTAGCTAGGATGATTGCAGGTACTAGTAGATGGGAACAATGGCAGGAAGGTGTCCACAATGAGGAAATGAAAGAAAAACTGGGAATGAACTCTATAGATGTAGCAGTCAGGGCGGACAGGCTTAGATGGTGGGGTCATGTTACATGCATGGGAGAAGCAAGGTTACCCAAGAGACTCATGGTTTCAACAGTAGAGAGTAGGAGGAGTTGGGGCAGAGCAAGGAGAAGGTACCTGGATTCGGTTAAGAATGATTTTGAAGTAATAGGTTTAACATCAGAAGAGGCACCAATGTTAGCACTGAATAGGGGAACATGGAGGAATTTTATAAGGGGGCTATACTCCAGACTGAAGACTGAAAGGCATAATCAGTCTTAAATGATGATGATGATAATGATGATGATTATCACAATAATAATAATTTTGACAATTTAATCCCATAGTCCACAGTCATTCTTGAATTCATTCTTGGAGCTGTGTAACTTTTGTCACAGGTGAATTTGATAGGTTTGTTGAGTTGACACTCAAAATCTAGTAACATTGATAAGTTTCTGCAAGACATCTGGTGAGAGAATCATATTATGAGAGGCGTCAGTTTTATTTTGTGTTAATTTCCACCAGACTCTACCCATTATAACTCAAGGAACTGGAGCAGATGAAGTGAACACTTGTCTCAAAAGCTCCATGGTCTGGCCCTGGGTACAGAAACTGAGTCCGATGCAGAACATGAGCACTGAGTTGAGTGGCAATCCCCATGCACAAGAATTCTTTATCATTTTATTAAAAATCAGCAAGGGTATATTGCCCAAACTGAATGGATTAGTGTCTCTGCCAGGGGGCCCTTTTGTCTAATTGTTCCTTTGGTGGTGGACCTTATTTGTTTCATTTCTGAAGATGTATCCCAAATAACATGTCAGGGGAATTCTTGTCTATGTGAACAAGCAATACTGAGACCCAAAAATGGTCAAGTAGCTGCTACAAACTAGAGAATTTCAGCAAAAACTGAAAAAGGTGGTATATCAGTCCATATACACATTTCTGGACTAGTCCAATGATATCACATATGTAGTATAGAGTTCCTTAACTCCCATTCTGCATCCAGACTCCCCATGCATTACATTGCACTGAAAGTGGATATTCCAATTATGCTGCTTTGAAACTTCACCTCTCCAAAGCTGTCTAATGGAACTTGACTTATAATGTTGTCAATTCACAATAATATTACAGGAGCTGAAATTCTCACAGGCTGTGGACCTGGCGAAATGGCTTTCATACTATACATACCCCTCATTCCTAACAATTTACCTTTCCATTTCAAATGTGTGCAGTTTCCTGTGAGCTTTAGCTTTGCAAATACCATCAATAAGTCACAAAACAGATGCTTTGAGCTGCTGGCATTGACCTCGGGGCAAACTGTTTCTCACATAGACAGTGCTATGTAGCTTGCTTGTAGATCACTAGCTCAGATAATTTGTTTATAATGGATACTATGGGCAAAACATGAAATGTTATATTCGAAAAAAATCCTTAATTTTGTTAGTTTCTTTAAATAAAACACTTGGCTGTTGCCCTATCCAAGTCTATTGGTATTTAATACTGTGAATATATGTATCTGTGTTTACAAACACATCAGTTTCTTTACTGTTACGTACTTTTGACACTTTCACCTTCAGTTTTTTATTTCCATTTTTCTCATCAGTAATAAGCTTGAAGATGTTTCAGGATTCATGTAGGTTCGAGATTCATGCAGATGAAGTCAAAGGCAGAAGATAGGCCATTATAAAGATGTGATGCAGATTTTGTTAGTGAATTACTGTTATCAGTGTTGAACTACCAGTACTGAATTGCCAACGTATATGGATATATTAATAAAATTGTATGAAGAAAAGAAATGGCCATAATTCATCCAACTTTGCAGCTGTAGGCCACATCCAGCCTCGAGCCCCTTTGCTGTGGTGAAACCGTGCATGCAGGATTGTGACTCCTTCTCATCCAATGACTGTGTCATTATTATGGGACGTTCATATGATGTAGCAAGATATCAAACTAATGATGCAATTATATTAAAAACAAAGATTCCAAGACTTACCAAGCGGGAAAGCGCCGGCAGACAATCACAATGAACAAAACACACAAACACACACAGAATTACTAGCTTTCGCAAACCAATGGTTGCTTCTTCAGGAAGGAGAGGGAAAGATGAAAGTATGTGGGTTTTAAGGGAGAGGGTAAGGAGTCATTCCAATCCCGGGAGCGGAAAGACTTCCCTTAGGGGGAAAAAAAGGACAGGTGTACACTCGCACACACACACACACACACACACACACACACACACACACACACACACACATATCCACAAGCTTGTGTCTGTGTATGTGCGGATGGATATGTGTGTGTGTGTGTGTGCGCGAGTGTACACCTGTCCTTTCTTCCCCCTAAGGGAAGTCTTTCCGCTCCCGGGATTGGAATGACTCCTTACCCTCTCCCTTAAAACCCACATCCTTTCGTCTTTCCCTCTCCTTCCTGAAGAAGCAACCATCGGTTGCGAAAGCTAGTAATTCTGTGTGTGTGTTTGTGTGTTTTGTTCATTGTGCCTGTCTGCTGGCGCTTTCCCACTTGGTAAGTCTTGCAATCTTTGTTTTTAATATATTTTTCCCATGTGGAAGTTTCTTTCTATTTTATTTACATAATGATGTAATTAGACATATGAAAATGGTACTGGGTAAGTTAAATGACACTAAAACAATTGTTGTTGACATTACACAGGGGCATGATCTTATGAAACAGTCTGTTGTGAACCGGGAAGTTCATAAAACAAATAATAGGATTAAAGCTCTATGTAGTAAATTTCAGAATGTGTCTTTAGTAGATGTCAGCTATCTAGAAAGGGAGCTGCACACATCTCGTGGTCTGCACATGAACAAAAGAGGCAAAAAGACAGTTATTAGCAAAATTATTGAGGAAGTCAGGTGACATTGTTCACAAAGTGATGAAAAGAAGTCCGTTGCCATGAGGTGGTACAACCCACCTCAACAAAACCTGCCACACCAGCCACTGCTGGCAAGCCAGGGAAACTTGTAAAGCCTGCTGGCTTCATTGCTAGTCCAAAATTATCCTCTAAGGTCCAGCAGGTAAAACTCAGCCTTAAAATCATACACCAGAATCTTGGTAGTCTTAGATATAAGCATACTGATCTAGATGCAATTTCATGGATTGACAAACCTGATATATTGGTTGTAACTGAACATTGGTACAATGAAGCTGTGATTAGCATTAGTCACCCACTGTGTATGAAATCTTGCACAGCCTTCAGTAGAAAATACAAGACTGGGGGAGGTGTAGCAATTTTCACTGTAAATGAAAGTAATTTTAATGTTATTGATGTGAGGGCCTTCTGCTTGGAAGGAGTCTCAGAATCTGCTGCAATAAACTTAAAATAGGGAAGAGATAACATAACAGTTAGCGGTGTTTACAGGCCACCTGCAGCTAATACAGATATCTTTTTTGTAAATCTTTCTGACTTGCTTGTATATATAGACACAACATTTTCTGGGCCAAATGGTCATGTAAATATTATAGTTACAGGGGATAGAAATATAGATTTATTAACAAATGTTGTCAGCACCAAAACTTTACATTGCCTGTGTGAGGGATTTTACCTGACCCCACTCATTCGGGAACCCACTTGAGAAATTGGCAATAGTAAAACATGTCTTGACAACATAATAACAAACATGACCCACCTATCCCACAGTGCATTGGTTTTAAAACTAGCCACCTCAGATCACCATGCAGTACAGCTTAAATTGGAGCTCCATGAGGCACCCCCTGTCACCACAAAGCAACAGTTTGTAACTAAAAGAATGATGGATAATGACAACATAAATAAACTAAACTGCATGCTAGCACACATAAAATGGTTTTAAAATAATAGCTTTTCATATGATAGCTATGCTGCTGACTTCTATTATTGCTTTGATACCACATGCCCAGTTGCAATCACAAAAAAGAAACAAACAAAAAATCTAAACAAAAATATTTGGGTAAATAGTAATGTCACTGAAGCGAGGGGAAAATTAAAACCACTCCACAGTGCAATGCTGAATAATAGAGATATTCCTGAGCTAAAGGAAGCGATCAAAATATATCAAACACACTACAAGGACTTACTCACACAGACCAGGAGCAACTATGTTGCAAATAAGCTTCAAAACTCACACAACGTAACTGCTGGCGTCTGGGCAGTCATAAACTGTTTTAGAACCTGCAATGACAAATCCTGTATGGACTTCACTATTAACCACAATGGCATGCTCATAAAAGACCAACTGGAAATTGTAAATATTTTTAATGAATATTTTTCTTCCATAGGGGAAGCCATAAATGACAAACTTAAAAACACGCACTACAGTTTTAGAGGTAATACATGTGACCATAGTATATGTCAAGCCCCCACAAACTGTGCAGAAATAATGGGTATCATTAGCTCTCTAAAACCCTCTAATTCAGCTGGGCATGATGGCCCAAATATTAATGTTTTAAAAGCCTGTAGCCAAAATGTCTCTGTACCTCTGTCTGTAGCAGTAAACAATATAATAGAATCAGACACCTTTCCAGACAGACTAAAAATAGCACAGGTAACACCCATTTTTAAGAAAGGTGACAACAACAAAATAGAAAACTACAAACCAGCCTCAATATTTCCTGTCTTTTCCAAAATAGCTGAGAAAGTTATATACAACAGGATTATAAACTTTCTTACAAACACAACCTGATGTTCAAAAATCAAAATGGATTCTTAAAAGGTAAATCAACTAGCACTGCAATTGCTCAATTAATTGAAGAGGTGTTATGGGGTATCGAAAGCAAGGAACATGTGGCAGGTGTATACCTAGACCTGGAAAAAGCCTTTGATTGTGTGAATGTTGACATCCTATTAGACAAGCTATGGAACATGGACATTTGAGGTGCTGTTTATGACCTAATAAAGTGCTATATGAGCAATAGAAAACAGTTTGTTCTACTTAAAACAGAAAGTGGTATCTACAAATCAGAGATCACTTGCATAAAATATGGCGTGCCCCAGGGCTCAGTGTTGGGCTCCCTTCTGTTCTTGATCTATGTAAATGATATTAAATACTGTACTATAAATTCCAAACTTGTTCTGTATGCTGATGACACGTCCATTGTGTGTAAAAAGGAATCATGTAATGAACTAGAGGCTGAGTGTAATAATGTGACAAAAGAAATTGTTTAGTTTTTTCAAAGAAAGCCACTTAAATGTAAGCACCAGTAAAACATGTTTGATGGAGTTTAACAAAAGTAGTTTGAATAATGAAATTAAGTTATACATTGGCAATGAATTGGTAAAGAAAGAGTCTAGTGCAAAATTCCTTGGCGTAACAATCCAAAGCAACCTGAAACGGGATACACATATTGACTCCCCAGCAACTAAGTTGTCAAAAAATATATTTGCAATCACAACTATTAGCAAGCTCTGTAGAGACACTGTAGTTCTAAAGACTGCATACCATGCTCTTTTCTCCTCTCACTTGAACTATGGTATTGAAATTTGGGGGTGCAACAACCAAAGATAATCTAGATAAGCTACTCATTTTTCAAGAAAGGGGTGTGAGAATAATCTGTGGAGGAAAATATAGGGAATCTTGCCGCAACTTGTTCCAAAAACAGAGGTGTTAACTGTTATGAACACATTCATTCTAAAAGCCATATTGCTTGTAAAAGACTGCACCCAAACACTTATTCAGATTTCCACCAGTACAATACTAGATATAAAGAAAGATTTTACATTGGTGGCCACAGAACAGCACTTTACGAAAAGGGGCTTCAGTATGCTGGTATAAAATTAGCTAATGCACTGCCTAGTGCAGTCATGGCTCTTCCTACAATTAAACTGAAACATCAGCTTAAGAAATTTTTAGTAAAACACCCTTTCTACACATTAGAAGAGTACCATACTTATATGAAGAACAACAAATGCTTTGTGAAATTATGTGATTAGAAATCAGTAAACATGTTATTGTAATTTTGTTGTAAATTAATGATGTATTCAGAAGAATGTGTCTTGTGTATTGTACAAATCACTTTAATCATTACCGTTTCTTTGTACATGTGCAGCGTACCATTCGATGTTGAATAAAGCTATTATTATTATTATTATTATCTTTCCTTTCTCAGACATTATGTCTGGTTAAAAATGGAAAGTGATGCAGATCTATATCAAGTGTGACTTACTTTTAACTGCATGGTATATGTTACATTGCATTTAGGTACTTTTGTGTAATTGAACATGTATCAATAATTACAGATTTCTGTAATTGTATATATATACGTTTGGATGTAGCTGTATTGCATTGATGTACTGGTGGATATTGTGTGGTATGACTCCTGTAGTTGACAGTATAATTGGTATAATGTCAACTTTATCCTGATGCCACATGTCCTTGATTTCCTCAGCCAGTTGGACTTATTTTTCAATTTTTTCTCCTGTTATCTTCTGTATATTTGTTCTATTGGGTATGGATATTTCGGTTAGTTGTGTTAATATCTTCTTTTTATTGGTGAGTATGATGTCAAGTTTGTTATGTGATGTTGTTTTAAGTGTTATAATGCTTCTATTCCAGTATAATTTGCATTCATCATTCTCCAGTACATTTTGTGGTGCACACTTGTATGTGGGAACATGTTGTTTTATTAGTTTATATTGTATGGCAAATTGTTGATGTATTATTTTTGCTACATTGCCATGTCTTCTGGTGTATTCTGTATTTGCTAGTATTGTACGTCCACTTGTGATTTGATCTATTGTTACTATTTGTTGTTTGCAAAGTCTGCATTTATCTGTTGTGGTATTGGGATCTTTAATAGTATGCTTGCTGTAATATATAGTGTTTATTGTTTGATCCTGTATTGCAATCATGAATCCTTCTGTCTCACTGTATATATTGCCTTTTCTCAGCCATGTGTTGGACGCGTCCTGATTGATGTGTGGCTGTGTTAGATGATATGGGTGTGTTGCCATGTAGTGTTTTCTTTTTCCAATTTACTTTCTTCGTATCTGTTGATGTTATGTGATCTAAAGGGTTGTAGAAGTGGTTATAAAATTGCAATGCTGTGGCCAATGTATTTATATGAATGATTGCTTTGTGTATTTTGCTAGTTTCTGCTTGTTTTATAAAGAATTTTCTTGTATTGTTTACCTGTGCATAATGTAGGTTTTTTTATGTCGATAAAGCCACTTACTCCTTCCTTTCTGCTTAATGTCAATCTTTCTGTTGCTGAATGTATGTGATGTATTCTACATTTGTGGCATTGTGATTGTGTAAGTGTATTGAGTGATTCTAGGTCTGTGTTACTCCATTTCACTACTCCAAATGAGTAGATCAATATTAGTATAGCATAAGTGTTTATAGCTTTTGTCTTATTTCTTGCTGTCAGTTCTGTTTTCTGTATTTTTGTTAGTCTTTGTCTATATTTTCTTTTAGTTCTTCTTTAATATTTGTATTATCTATTCCTATTTTTTGTCTGTATCCTAGATATTTATAGTCATTTGTTTCTTCTGTGACTTCTATGCAGTCGCTGTGGTTATCCAATATGTAATCTTCTTGTTAATGTGTTTTCCCTTGACTATGCTATTTTTCTTACATTTGTCTGTTCCAAAAGCCATATTTATATCATTGCTGAATACTTATGTTATCTTTAGTAATTGGTTGAGTTGTTGATTTGTTGCTGCCAGTAGGTGTAGATCATCCATGTATAGCAAATGTGTGATTTTGTTTTGGTATGCCCCAGTAATATTATATCCATAATTTATATTATTTAGCATGTTGGATAGTGGGTTCAGAGCAAGCAGAACCAGAAAGGACTTAATGAGTCTCCTTGGTATATTCCACGCTTGATATTATTGGCTGTGATGTGATATTATTTGAATTTGTTTGGATATTAAGTGTGGTTTTCCAATTTTTCATTACTATGTTTAGGAACTGTATCAGTTAGTAGTAGTAGTAGTTGTTGTTGTAGTAGTAGTAGTTTATTCATCCAGAGACAAAGTACATTGCATGGATTTCGTCTACTTTGTATATTTCCAATATTTGTAGTAACCATGTATGGGGTACACTATCAAAAGCTTTTTGGTAATCAATGTATGCATAGTGTAGCAAGCTTTGTTTAGTTTTAGCTTGATATGTCACCTCTGCATCTATTATCAGTTGCTCTTTACATCCTCATGTTCCTTTGCAGCAGCCTTTTTGTTCTTCATTTATAATTTTGTTCTGTGTTGTATGTATCATTAATTTATGTGTAATGACTGAAGTTAATATTTTGTATATTGTTGGTAGGCATGTTATGGGGCAATATTTTGCTGGATTTGCAGTGTCTGCTTGATCTTTGATCTTTAGGTTTCGTATAAGTTATCCTTGTGTAAGTGTATCAGGGACTGTGTATGTGTCTGCAATGTAACTGTTAAATAATTTAGTTATATGTGAATGTGTTGAGGTGAACTTCTTTAGCCAAAAATTTGCTATTTTATCTTTGTCAGGGGCTTTTCAAGTGTGCGTAGAATTAATTGCTTGGGTGACTTCACCTTGCAAAATTATCACTTCACGCATTTGTGGTATCATATTGTACGTGTCTATTTCTGCTTGTATCCACCGTGCATCTCTGTTATGTTGTACCAGGTTTGACCATATGTTGCTCCAGAAGTGTTCCATGTCAGTTATGTTTGGTGGATTGTCTATTTTAATTTGTGTGTTACCTATTGTCTGGTAAAAGTTCTTTTGGTTTGTGTTGAGTGTTTGGTTTTGTTTCCTTCTATTTTCGCTTTCTTTTGTATCTTCTAAGTCGTTTGGCCAATGCTTGTAATTTCTACTTCTTTTCATCTAATTGCTCTATCGCTTCTTCTTGTAAGATTTTACCTAACCTTTTTCGTTTTTTGTCTGATATTTTATTTCTTATAAATTGTGTTACCTGTCCAATGTTTCAGTTTTTCTATTCTGATCTGTAGCCTGTGTTGCCATGCTGATTTTGTGGGTTTCTTCTGTGTTGGTTGGTTCTGATCTATGCCTAGTGTGTATATTTAGTGTGGTGAGTGCTCCTATATAAACCAGTAGTTGTAACTCTTCCATAGCTATATTTTCATTTATTATGTTGTGTATGATTGTGTTGATAGTTGTTATTGTTGTTTTGACTTGTGGGTTATTTGGTGGTCTATGCAAGAGTGGTCTAATGTCTGTATTTTTGTCTTTGTATTCTATATATGTCAGCTGAAATTTTTCTTCTATATCTAATATGTGTATCAATTCGTGTTCTATTTGTGCTTGTTCTGGTGCCTGTCTTAAGATTTTGTTTTCCTCTGATTGTTTAATTGATGCGCATTGTTCTTTGTTTGTTTGCTCTGGGATGTTTGAGTCTATTACTGTATTTCCTTCTTCTTCTGATTACACATTATTTTGTTCCAGTATTTGTTGGACTTGCTGTTTGATGTTTTCTAATTCTGACTGGGGTATCCTGCTATTCTTGATTATTACACAGATCTGATCAGCTAGTCATTGTTCTGTTAAAGCTTTTAATCCTGGGTATCTGGTAATAAATGTTGTGTAAACTTGTGATCTTTATCCATTTGTGTTGGTTCCTAAGTTTGTTGCTTGGTAATAACAGAACATGAGGTGTCAGTTAACTTCATCTGGCCATCTCATCCTCTGTCTTTGTTTTCCTTCAAGAGTTTTGCAGGAAACATATCCTGCAAAACACGTCTATTTGGATTTAAATGATTTTCCGTGTGGCTGGCAGTGTCGTTACCATTGGGACGGGCATAGGGTTGAGGCGTCGTCCCCGATCATGACAGCACTTGTCCGAGGCTTCATTAGTTCTGTCCTGAACCAACTAATCACACAAAAAGGGGGGGGGGGGGGGTTAGCCCTATTAGTTGTTTGTTCTTTTCCTTGCCTTTTACGACTGGGAGAACATACCGGAGGCCTATTCTTTTCCTGGGCCTCCATGGGGTTTATTATAATAATATTAATTATTATAATAATTAAAATCATAATAAAGAAACCATAATAAAGAAATTTATTTTTCCCCTAACTGGGTTTTTGGTAGGAGTTCAAAAATGACATTTATTCACTTGTGCCAGATCTGTTTATTGGAATATTTTGTCACCTTTCTCACTTTCTTCCAAGTGCCATCATGGCTCTTTGTATTGAGAATTTGGAGAATTGCATTTTCCATCAATTTTACAAATTTATTATTTATTTTCTATCAGTTTTAGTCATAGTTACCATATTCACAGGAAGAAGAAAAGATCTACGTTAGATGTATATGCAATTCAAATTTCCTTGGAATAAATTAAAAAACATCTGAGTCTTGAAATACTTACAGAACCACTTGTAACAGGCTTTGATTTCAGTATCTGTACAAAATTTACTTCACTATGGTTAAATAGAATGATTTTAATACAGTTAACACTTGCACTGAGTAAAACAGAATGACCATTAAGGTAGTAACATGAAGTCTGACCTCAGCTGTATTACACATGTATCTAATGTATTGGTTTCTTCTTTCCTGTGACAATGGTTGTTACGACCAAAACTGGTAGAAATAAATAACATATTTGTACAGCTCATGCAGCCATGCAAGCCTTTGAATTACTGACAGCTGTATCAGGTCACCTCATTAAGCTGTTAGTTTATTAGGAACATTTTTGGCTTGAATCATGTCTGATAGGCAAATTTGATAGAGAACAGATGTTGTATTCTCAAAAAATATTGATCAACGACCAGTATTTCACAACTGAAAATAATTCACCAGTGCATCTTGTAAAACCTGTCCTTTCAGTCATCTATAGCAATATCATCAAATAACTAAATACAGCACTGTTATGTCTTGATGTTACAGGCAAAAGTGGCACTCAGTGCTAGCTCATATAACCTGTTCTTTATTGCTGTCTGTACTAAATTCATGACACTACTCTATAATACACCAACCTCACTGTCCACACAGTGAATAATCATCCACTAACTAAAATTCATTAGTTACAACAGTGAGCATAACTGTTCATTTACAACAGCTCACCAGAAATAGCACGACACATATTTAGTTTATCCCTACTTGAGATCTGTTTTCCAAAAAAGCTTACAAAAATCAGTCATGCACACAGGAAGAAAAAAGCTGTACATTATATGGATATGCAGTACAAATTTCCGTTGGATAAATTGAGAACCATCAGAGTCATAAAATGCTTACAGAACCACTTATAACAAGCCATGATTTCAATACCAGCACTAAATTTACTTTACTGTATTAAATGTAATTATTTTAACATAGATAACAGTAGGATTGACAAAACAGAACGACCTTTAAGAGAGTAATATGAGAACTGACCTCAGTTTTATTGCATATCCATATAATGTATAACTTTTTCCCTTTCTGTGATGACAATTGCTATGACCAGACTGGTAAAAAATAAATGAATAACACTCAGTGGTCACACTTTTAACCTGCTACCAGAGTATGTAGTCAAACTCTAAAACATCTCAGTCCAATAAAAAAAAAGACAACAAAGATAAACACTTCACAGACTATCTTAAGACATCAAAGAAACTCTTTTAGGAAAGTGATTAAAATAGCTAAAACAACACTCAACAACAAAGTAGTTATAGGATCAGGAAACACCTCAAAAGCAATATGGAAGGTAGTAAAGAAAGGAAATAAACAAAATGTTAAAAATCAAGAAAACATTGTTTTAAGAGATGATTGTGGTGTGTTACTCAGAATTCTTACCCTAGGAAATTACATAAATAACTACTTCATAAATACTCTTGTCATCCTGAATAAAAATTGTCTTGTAAATAGAACTCCATAATAGAAGACAGGTAGTAGAAATTATCTCAGCCAACATTAAAAACCAAAGTCAAATCTGATTTTCAGACTTTACCAATTCGGGTACTACGGGGAAGTGTCCTAGAGCCTCTCTTGCTCCTAATTTATGTAAATGAGTGAAAATTCCAGTTTGTGGTACTCATATAACCCTGTTTGCTGATGATATGAATGTTGTTGTAACTGATGTACATCTACATCTACATCTACATGGTTACTCTGCTATTCACAATAAAGTGCCTGGCAGAAGGTTCAATGAACCACCTTCAAGCTCTCTCTCTACTGAATGAGATTTTCACTCTGCAGTGGAGTGTGCGCTGATATGAAACTTCCTGGCAGATTAAAACTGTGTGCCCGACCGAGACTCGAACTCGGGACCTTTGCCTTTCGCGGGCAAGTGCTCTACCAACTGAGCTACCGAAGCACGACTCACGCCCGGTACTCATAGCTTTACTTCTGCCAGTACCTCATCTCCTACCTTCCAAACTTTACAGAAGCTCTTCTGCGAGACATGCAGAACTAGCACTCCTGAAAGAAAGGATATTGTGGAGACATGGCTTAGCCACAGCCTGGGGGATGTTTCCAGAATGAGATTTTCACTCTGCAGAGGAGTGTGCGCTGATATGAAACTTCCTGGCAAAGGTCCCGAGTTTGAGTCTCGGTCTGGCACACAGTTTTAATCTCTCTCTGCTGTTCCACTCTTGAGTGGTGCACGGGAAAAATAAGCACTTAAGTATTTCTGTACAAGTCCTGATTTCTCATTTTTTATTGCGATGATCATTTCTCCCTATGTAGGTGGGTGCTAACAGAATGTTTTTGCAATTGTAGGAGAAAATTGGTGACTGAAATGTCATGACAAGATCCCACCTTTATTTTAATGATTGACACTCCAATTGACTTTTTGTGGCACTATCTTCCTTATTCTGTGATAATAGAAAATGAGCTGAGCTTCTTTGAACTTTTTCAATGTCATCCATCAGTCTTTGATAAAACAAGCTGGGATATTTTTACTTCCCCTCTTGTTTTGCCAATTGCCTCCTTAAAATTATTTTTTGAACTTTTAACTATTTACCATTAACGTACGTGAATATAGTCTGCATTTTCATAATAGAGAAAGATTGGCCCCCAGTTTTAAAGAATAGAACACCAGATCTAATTTTGTGCTTAGATTTATGTATGTAATTTATTTGCTAATTTATTTTGACTATGCCTAGTTAGTATCTTTTGTTATAGGATGAAATCAGTAATTGTATCATAACTTAACTTCTATTGTTGAATATAACCAAATATAAATTCTGTAATAACCATAAACATTTGGAGGAACAAGTAATACTATTCTTAAAAGATCTATTTGGCTCTATTCAAAAACATGCTAGCAGAGCTAGCTCTTAAGTTATTCCTAAGTAATTTACAGTTTTGTCACAAGTGTTGTTTGCATAACTTATATTTGTTAATTTCATGATTTAAACAAATAATTTGGTCTAACTCTTGTAGTAGAAGAAACTGTTAAATAGACAGAATTTTTTGATGAATTAAGTTCATTTAATGATTTAAGTTTTAATTGTAATTTCTGTAAATTTAACTTTGAACTGTGTGCAGTTTCAGTACCGATTATTGTGAGGATGTATAAGGGCTCAATTTTTGGTCCCAAGACAATCAGTTCATGCCCAAGCTTCACTCAAGGAACCTGTGTTGCCAGCCGGGGTGGCCAAGCTGTTCTAGGCGCTACAGTCTGGAAATGCACGACCACTACGGTTGCAAGTTCAAATCCTGCCTTGGGCATGGATGTGTGTGATGTTCTTAGGTTAGTTAGGTTTAAGTAGTTCTATGTTCTATGGGACTGATCACCTCAGAAGTTAAGTCCCATAGTGCTCAGAGCCATTTGAACCATTTTTTGGAACCTGTGTTTGTTATAATGACAACAATGCATCAACTTAACAGTGAAATAACTGTTACACTAATAGGCCATGTTTTAAAGCAATTACAGTGTGTGTTCCATACACACCTGATTATTCCGAAAGAACTGTGAATGATGTGGTTATGTTTTTACTGCTTGTTGACGTTCAACAGGAAACTCTTGTAGCAGTATGTGGATGTTTGCCTGCTAACTATAAATGAGGCTTATGTGAAGTTATAAAAATAGTGCACTGGCGATATATAACTGTGTATTATTGGGGGGTTGTGAAAAGTGAAAGCAGAAGACTGTGAAATGCAACACTGCATCTGTCAGCTACATCATTTTCAGTAGACAGTACTGCACCTCCACCCTCTATTTTTTAGCCAGTACATGAACACTGAGGACAACAAACCATCAATGAAGAGATAAAGCAGGGCGAGCATCATTTTAAGTCCCACCTGATGCAGATCTCACACTGCACAGCAGTGCTCCAGAGCAGAGTGGACAAGTTTGGTGTAAGCAGTCTCTTTAGTAGATCTGTTGCATCTTCTAAGTGTTATGCCAGTGAATTGCTGTCTTTGGTTTGCTCTCTCCACAACATTATCTATGTGAGTGTTCCAATTTAGGTTATTTGTAATAGTAATCTCTAAGTATTTAGTTGAATTTACAGCCTTCAGAGTTGTGTGACTTATTGCATAATCGAAATTTAGCAGATTTATTTAGCACTCATGTGAATATTATCATACTTTTCTTTATTCAAGGTCACCACACAGATACCTTATCTAAATCATTTTGCAATTTGTTTTGGTCATCTGATGACATTACAAGACGGTAAATGACAGCATCATCTGCAAACAACCTAAGACGGCTACTGAGATTGTCTCCTATATTGTTAGTATAGATCAGGAATAATAGAGGACACACAACACTTCCTTGGGGAATACAGATATTACTTCTGCTTTATTTGATGACTTTCCATTTGTTACTACATACTGTGACATTTCTGACAGGAAATCATGAATCCAGTTGCACAACTGAGGCAATATTCCATAGGCACGCAGTTTGGCTAGAAGACGCTTGTGAGGAATGGTGTTGAAACCCTTCTGGAAATCTAGAAATATGGAATCAAGTTGACATGAGTGTAAAAAGCTAGTTGTGTTTCAGAAGAATGATGTTTATTGAATCTGTGCTGGCTATTTGTCAATAAATAATTTTCTTCAGGATAATTCATAATGTTCAAACACAGTATATGTTCCAAAACCCTACCGCAAATCTATGTTAGTGTAATGGGCCTGTAATTCAGTGGATTACTGCTATTTCCCTTGAGCAATTTTCCAGTCTGTAGGTATGGAACTTTCTGCGAGCGAATGGTTATATATAATTGTTAAATATGGGGCTATTGTATCAACATAATCTGAAAGGTACCTGAATGGTATACAATTTGGACTGGAGGCTTTGTCTTTATTAAGTAATTTAAGCTGCTTTCCTACAACGCAGATATCTACTTCTATGTTTCTCATCTTGGCAGTTGTTCTTGATTGGAATTCAGGAATATTTACTTTGTCTTCTCTGGTGAAGGAGTTTCAGAAAACCGTGTTTAATAACTCTGCTTTAGTGGTACTGTCACCAGTGATGTCACAGTTGTTATTGTGCAGTGAAGGCATTGATTGTGTCTCACCATTGGTGTGCTTTATGTATGACCAGAATCTCTTTGGGTTTTCTGCCAGATTCCAGACAGTGTTTCATTGTGGAAATTATTAAAAGCATCTCACACTGAATTATATGCTGTATTTTGAACTACTGTAAAACTTTGACAGTCTTGGGCATTTTGTGTTCTTTTAAATTTGGCATGTTTTTTTTTGTTGCTTCTGCAACAGCAATCTAACCAGTTTAGTGTACCAAGGGGGATTGGTACCATCACTTATTAATTTATGTGGTGTATATCTCTCAATTGCTGTCAATACTATCTTTTTGAAACCATTCCACATATTTTCTACACTTACAAGATCAGGTCAGAAGGAGTGGAGACTTGCTCTTAAAAAGGCATTAAGGACATTTTTATCAGCTTTTGTAAAATAGTTGTACTTTGCATTTCTTTTTGATGGTTGATGGTGTTACACTATTCAGTCTAGCAGCAACTGCCTCATTGTCACTGACGCCTATTTTCATTATGAGACATGCTATTTGTCCAGGATTATTTGTTGCTAAGACATCAAGTATGCTTTCGCAACCATTTATCTGAGAAAGTATTCAGTACAATTTTGGATGACGTTTTATGCCTGCTGCTGGCTTTAAACATATAATTTTTCCAGCATATCAAGGGTAGATTGAAGTCACCACCAACTATAAATGTATATGGGGGGTACCTATTTGAAATGAGGCTCAAGTTTTTTTTGAACTGTTCAGCAACTATAACTTCTGAGTTGGGGGGGTCCATAAAATGATCCAATTAATAGTTTAATCTGATTGTCAAGTATAACCTCTACCCATACTATTTTGCAGGAACTATTTACTTCAATTTCATTACAAGGTAAACTGCTTCTGACAGCAATAAATATTCCATCACCAACTTATTTAATTTGTCCTTTCTGAATGCTGTTAGGCCACTTGAAAAATTTTCAGCTGAACTTATTTCTGGCTTTAGCCAGCTTTCCGTACCTATAACTATTTGAGCTTCAGTTCTTTCTATTAGGCCTTGGAGCTCTGGTTCTTTCCCAACACAGCTACAACAATTTACAACTACAGTACGGATCATTTCTACAACTACCTTACTGTGTTTTACCTGCCCCCTTTTAGACGGACACCCTTGCCTACTGCCAGCATCTGAAACAGAGTTTTGGAATATTTAATAAATTGGTTTGAAATGAACTAGTTAACTTTAAAGTAATTGGGTAGATAAGAAATGATACTCATCAAGCAGCAACAGCAGAACACACACATCAAAAAAGTTTACATTGCAAGCTTTCAGAGCTAGTGGCTCCTTCTTTCAGGAGAAGGGTTGAAAGGGAAGGATGAAGGATGAAGGAAAAGGACTGGAGAGGTTTAGGAAAAGGGGTAGAGTTTGGAAAAGTCACCCAGATCCCCAGGTCAGGGAACAGTTATTGGATGGGATGAGAAGAGAAGACTGATTCTTAGAGTCTGCACCAGATGAGATTTGAAAACCTGAAAGCTTAAAGATGGAAGACATGGTACCCTACTCATTCACAAGGTCTTACCACTATTGAACATTATTTTTCCCAATGTCCTTAAGACTCCAAACCAGTATGTTATTCCTCATGCACTTAAATAACTTCATCTTAGCCCATTACAAATTTGCAGCACAGCTGTGTGCACCTGCATGGTACCCTCCCGTGCCAGCCTTTTTATCGGCCATCTAGAGGAGACCCTCTTAGCCTCCCAAACCCCTAGTGCAATTTATGTTCACTGATGTAATCTTCACGATCTGGAATCTGGGTCAATATATCATCTTCATTCATTCACAACCTCAACACATTCTCCCCATCTGTTTCATGTGGTCCTCATCAACACACAGTGCCATCTTTCTAGATGTTGACCTCCTACTTTCTGATGACTCCATCCTACCTCTGTCCACATTAAACACATCAACTTTCAATAGTACCTGCATTTCAACAGCTGTCATCCCTTTCACACCAAAAAATCCCTTCCATACAACTTGGTCACCTGGGAATGACATATCTTCAGTGACAAGAACTCTGTTGCTCAGTGTGCTGAGGCTCTCACCAACATCTTCAAAGACAGCCACTACCCCAAATGTAGCCCACAAACAGATCTTCCATGCTATTTCCCCTCCCCCCCCCCCCCCCCCCTCTCAAGATGGTTGCTACAGTAAAAGTTAAGCAAGAGTCCTTCCAGAAAAAACATAAATTTTGCCGTAAAAAGGAAATCGTGTGAAAATTGTAAAGAGAAAATCAAGAAACTGAATGAACACATAACGAGCTTACAGTTCATAATCGGCAGTTTGAAATTGACATTTCGAAAATACAACAAGAAAATAGTGAACTGAACACTCTAAAACTTGATAGTTCGTCCGTTACGGAAAAGTGGTCAAATGTAAAGTGCAAAAACAGCAAGACCAAAGTGCAAATTTGGAAAACCTGTGAAAGTTATGCAAGCTTTGTGCATGAAAACACATTTCAAGTACCTTCGATCGCTGATAGTGAAAATGCAACTTAACAGTTCGCATGAATGATGGGAAAAGCAAAAAGGCACTGTGGGGAATAAGGTAAGAGAAGAAAATTTACTGACGCAAACAACTGTGAAGGAGGTCAATATAAATGTGCCGACCAAAAATTGTGTCAAACTGTGTAGTAAAACAATACAAAATCATTTGCAAATTGTGAACTCCAATAACAGGAAACTGTTTGTGTTTTCAGACAGCCATGGTCATGGACTTGCGAGTAAACTAAGAGAAACAACTAAAACATTTTCTTCCCAACAAGAGTTACAACCGAGTGCCAAACTATGATAGACAACATTTTTTTAGATGAAAATAGACATCAGAATTATATTGTCAGGCAGGTTATAAGTGGGCTTTCAGATCATGATGGACAAATTCTCACTATTTATTACATTAATCTGATCAAAAAAGAATTTCCTTGATGGAAATTCATAAGAGTAATTAATGAAGAGGCAAAAGGAACTTTCAACCGCAGGTTGCAGCAAATGGATTGGTCTTTAGTATATAGCCATACTAAATTTAACTGTTTTATAAATGAATGCTGTGCTCTTTTTGAAGAAATATTTCCCAAGAAATGGGTCAGAAACAGTGCATCCAATTCTGTAAGCAAGCCTTGGATTACAAAAGGTATAAAACAGTCATGTAAAACCAAAAGGGAAACTTATGCTGCAATAAGATTCTGTAAAGATGTAGAAATATGGGAACACTATAGAATATACTGTAAAATTTTGAAGAAACTAATATGGAAATCAAAAGCCCTTTATTACGAGAAGAAAATAGATAATTCTAATACTAAAATAAAAACAATTTGGAGCAATGTAAAAAAAGAAACAGGAAGAGATACAACAAGTAAAGAAGATGTAAATAATATCAGATATGAAGGTACCCTAGTAGATAACCCCAAAATGGTGGCTGAGATTTTTAATAAAAACTTCCTATCAGTAACCCAACAGATTGGTTGCAGGCCCAATGTTGATGAAGCTGTAACTCTTTGTCAGGCAGTATATTCAAACACAATTTCAGAAATGCACCTTAATCCTGTCACTGTAGAAGAAATATAAAAATCACCATGTCTCTAAAAAGTACGAATTCTGCAGGGGTTGATAATATATCTAGTAATTTATTGAAATATTCTTGTGTGTGGATAAGGGACATTCTCTGTCATATTTTCAATGCTTCCCTTCAGAAAGGTGTTGTGCCCAGTAGACTTAAGTATGCCATTGTGAAGCCCCTGTACAAAATTGGCGATAAAGCTGAACTAACTAACTATCGACCTATCTCTTTCCTGACAGCTTTCTCCAAAATTCTAGAAAAGCTAATACATGTAAGAATTACTGATCATCTCATGAAGAATGGAGTTCTCAGCAAGAGCCAATTTGGCTTTCAAAAGGGCCATTCAACAGAAGACGCAGTCTATGCACTTGCTAATGCAGTCTTACAAACCCTTAATGAAAAAATGCTAGCACTTAGTGTCTTGCAAAAAGCAAAATTAGTAGGAATAAGTGGTGTTGCAGGCAATTGGCTACAGTCGTACCTCCAACACAGAAATCAAAAAGTTGTCTTGAATAGCTTGTGTGGAGTATGTGACACTTCCTCAGATTCTGAATGGAGTTCCATTACATGTGGAGTGACTCAGGGCTCAACTCTTGGGCCACTATTACTCCAGATTTTTATAAATGATCTACCATCATGTACAAGCCTGCCGTGTAAATTTACATTATTTGCTGATGATACCACAATTTTTATGAGCAGTAGAACAGACAACAATCTTGAGGAACTCATTAATCACATACTCTCAGATGTGGTTAATTGGTTCAGGTGAATGGTCTCTCATTAAATTCCAGTAAGACCAGCTTTATTCAATTCCGTACAAAAACAGAAAAAGAGAGAGAAGTAAGTGTGACATGTGGTAATCAACCAATGGTTAGAATGGAAACAACAAAATTTCTTGGAGTGCCCATTGACAAGAAAATTAACTGGTCTTCACATATTATAGATCTCTGTAAGAGGCTTAGCTCGGCTACCTATGCTTTACGGGTTGTCACTACAGGTGTTGAACCTAACACTGCAAAAGTGGCATGCTATGGCTATTTTCATTCTCTCATTGAGTACGGAATTATTTTTTTGGGCAACCAGCCATTAGCAAGGAAAGTGTTTATTGCACAGAAGTGAGCTTTAAGAATTATATGTGGATTACTCCCAAGAGACTCGTGTAGAAATGGTTTTCCTAATCTTAAAATATACACAACTACATACCAATATATTTTTTCTCTCGTGTGTTTTGTTTGTAAAAATATTGAGATATTTCAACCAAACAGTAATTATCATGAGCATAACATACGAAGGAAGAATGACATACACAGTGAAATCAGAAATTTGAGCTTGGCACAAAAGGGTGTCCACTACACTGGAGCAAAACTCTTCAATGCCCTTCCTCCCGAAACAAAGACAAAGATTCATAACAAGAGTGAGTTTAAGAAAGAACTAAAAATATTTCTGCTAGAAAAAGCTTTTTACAGTCTAGATGAATTTTTAACTAAATAAATTGTAATATTTTAATATTATATAATACGAGTTGACATAATGCCACTAAGAATGTTATTTAACCTGAGCTGAGTATTTGTGTGTGTTTAGTATCTGTTTTCTGTTGTGTTTTAATGATTCTAAGAAAACATGTATTTTCTTTTTCTATATTGCTGCCCAAAGAATTTACTGTATAAATTTTTATATAATTATGTACTCAAATTTCTGTATATGCTATAAGATTATCAGATTGTATTTGTAAAAAACTGATTCATTCCACGTCCTTGTGTATCCAACACAGTTGGACCTATGGAACACAAAATATATCAAATCAAATCCTCCAATCTTCCAACCACCCCCAAGAATCAGTCACAAAGTAGTGTTCCCTTTGGCACCCAGTACCACCACAGACTGCAAAAACAGAACCAGTTTCTTCACCAAGACTTTGATAACCTATCATCATGCCCTGAAATGAGGAACATCCTCACTGAGATACTTCCCACCCCTCCTAAAGTAGTGTTCTCTTGCCCACCCAACCTCCACAACATACTAGTCCACCCCTGTGCCACATCCAATCCCAAACCCTTGCCACAAGGATCACATCACTGTTGAATTTCTAGGTGCAAGCCCTGCCCAATCCACCCACACAGCAGTCGTGTCACAGGTCTATCCTTCCCCATCACTGGCTGGGCCACCTGTGAAAGCAGCCATGTCGTTTACCAGTTTCACTGCAATCATTCTACAGCTTTTTATATTGGTATGACTCTCCTTTTTGCCCCTTTTTTTCCCCCACCTCCCTGCCCACAACTTCCTGATGCTGCACCTGTTGACATTCTAGTCCCTCCACCAGACTGCATTCATCTCTCTTCCCACCCATATACTACAATCCCTTTCCCTTCCTCACCCCCTCAAGATTGCTGCTTGCATCCCATGTGATGGTTGCATTCTGGCCTGAGATGCTGGAGATGACGGTCATGTGTACATGAAGTGTGCTTGCTTGTGTGTCTCAATGATACACGTTTCTGATTTGCTGATGAAGGCTGTGGCCAAAAGCTTTTTTGTAAGTGCCCTTTAATTGTGCCTGTCTGCAAATTAATGTGTCTTCTTTGTGGTAAGTAGCAACTTTTCTTTTCCTACAATGATATTCCTACTTGGAGTCTCCATTGTTTTACCTTATTCGTAAGTGACTCATATTGCCGTATATCTGTCTTTTCCTAGACATTTTGATATTTCTTTCTTTTTCCAGTCAGTTGAAGAATTTCTTCTGTTATCCAACGTTTCCTCACAATTACCTCTCTTGTACCTACGTTTGTTCAACTTCTGTGACAGCATTTTTTAGAGATGTTCATTCTTCTTAAACTGAACTGGCTACTGTGGTATTCATTACCACAGTATCTTCTATAGCCTTTGAGTATGAGAAACACATCTCATCATTTCTCAGTAATTCAGTGTCCAACTTACACTGAAGAGGCAAAGAAACTGGTACACCTGCCTAATATTACATAGCATCCCCGTGAGCATGCAGAAGTGCTGCAAAATGATGTGGTGTAGACTTGACTAATCTCTGAAGTACTGCTGGAGAGAACCACCACCACAAATCCTGCAGGTCTGTCCATAAATCTGTAAGGCAGTGGAGATCTCTTCTGAATAGCATGTTGCAAGAAATCCCAGATATGGTCAGTAATGTTCGTGTCAGGGAGTTCAGTGGCCAGCTGAAATGTTTAAACTCAGAAGAATGTTCCTGGAGCCACTCTGTAGAAATTATGGATGTGGAGGATGTCGCATTGTCCTGTTTGAATTACCCAAGTCTGTCGGAATGCACAATGGGCATGAATGGATGCAGGTGATCAGACAGCATGCTTACGTATATGTCACCTGTCAGAGTTGTTTCTAGATGTATCAGAGGTCCATATTACCCAACTGCACACACCCCACATCACTACCAAGCCTTCACCAGCTTGAACAGTCTCCTGCTGACATCCAGGGTCTGTGGATTCATGAGGTTGTCTCCATAACCGTACACAACCATCTGCTCATTACAATTTGAAATGAGACTCAACTGACCAGGCAACATGTTTAAAGTTATCAATAGTCCACTGTCAGTGCTGACGGGCCCAGGCAAGGTGTAAAGTTTCATGTTGTTACACTTCCAGGCAATGCTCTGCTATTGTTGATTTAGTGTCTTGTTGTAGACTGGTATGTCTTTTGTGTTCCTTAATCTTCTGTCCATTATTCTGGTGTTTTGACCAATGTCTGTGCTTGGGATTTGTAGGTTTTTGAGATGTTCCATGATGTCTGTTGTGATGTTACAAGTACCTGGTTTGACTGTTGCAGGATGGACTGAATCTGACAGGTGGGCTGTGGGCTCTTGTGAATGTTTGATGGGGCAGCCAGCTATCAAATGGCTATGACAGGTGAGCTGAGTGGAAGTAAAGGCCGCTAGCAAACCATGAAGCCCAGTAGTCATCTGACTTTCTCCTGGCAAGAAGAGGGATGTGTTCCAGTAACATGATGATGGGATGCGCTAATATGGAGGGACCTGTGACTTTCAATGCCATCACTAACATGATTTAATGTCAATACATTAAAACTCGTTACAAGCATTCTACAGAAAAACCAATTACAGTTTTGGAACTGCAGCAGTGAGATGGGCTCGTTCAACATAAATTAATGTCTCAAGCTTGAATAGCTAAAAAGTTATTCACACACACACACACACACACACACACACACACACACACACACACACACACAAACAACATGCAAGTGGCTCTTGTGATACACCAGGTGAAAGAGGATAATGCCTGCAATACAATGAACACATTATTTTCCTAATTAAACAACTATATAAAATGTTACTAACAATTTAGTTTAGTGCCATAACTGTGAACTCATCCACAGAGATGCAAATGATCTTATTAGTGTTAGTTTCCTTCCTTAATATTCCAATAACTTTTGGTGTGTATTGAATTGTTGTCATTTATAAAATAGGTACAGTTAGTGTTTTGACTAGAGTGGCAAATGTGGTGATTTGTGTGTTTGATATGTGCTTAAAATTTTTAAGATAATGTATAAGTAAGTTGTGAAGAGACTTCAAATGACTACAAAGATTTTCATATGTTTAATCACAAGTATTGGTCATATGACCAAACCTTTGAATAAGTGTGCAGGGTGGAGCACATGGTCTATTGTCTGTCATTTAGAGTGATGATAAGGTGTTTAGTCTGATGCGAGAAATGCTGTGGGTGGTGGGTATACCACAAATGTAATTTTTGTGTACTGAGACTTGTTGTGGTGATTTAATGCATGCTTTTGAGTATAAACGCTATGTCTGCACAAAGTAATACCAACAATTGTAATAGTGGTAGACACTGTCCAGTTATTCAGAGTTATTTGTTAAAATGAAGGATTTATATCCAACTTAAAATCAACCTGTTTTGAGTAATTTTATTACCCTTCAGGATTTCAACCAACAGATCCAAACTCAGCATGTCTTTCATTAAATTATTTGCTACTGTTTCACTACTGATATTAGGCTTTGGTATTAACATTATGATGTGTTGTTGAGCTCAATAGCAATATGTATGGCCGCCCCTTATTGATGTTATCGAGCCATGCTCAAATTTAATGGTTGTACATTGTCCACACCTTGGGGAATGGGAGAAAATGTTATAATTAGTTTGGCCCATATGGTATTTGACTGCATTTTCATTCCATTTATATTTTGAATTGGTTTTCCCAGTTTCCAAGCTATAGTAGAGAGAAGTTAGCATGGGAGCTTGTGAGTTTCTGTACAGTATGGCAGTGGTAAAAGCAGCAGCAATAATAATTCACTTATTGCAGATGATAAGTGTAATAGCGTGGATTAGTAACAGCAGCTGCAGATGATGGCTGTACAGTACATTGCCGGTACAGCAGTCCACATGGGGAAAGTAACCAAGCAGCAGGGGCGGCAACTACGTGGCATTATGTGCAGGCGACATGACATCGGGGCCAAGCAGAGAACAGGGTCACACATGGGCAGCATCGCATCAGTGTCTTCACATGGCATCACACACTGGTGAAATCACATTGACCCCAAGCAGCAGAGGCGGCAGCTTCACATAGTGTCACAAGAGGCAAATGGCAGTCCACATTGTGGGTTATATTGCATTGGCATCAGACCAAATGCAGAGCAGCAGAGGCTGCATATGTCGACAAGGAAACCAAGTTAAATACAGTCAGTGGCTGCATTGTAAATTTTCTCATAGTCAGCCATGGCTGATGAAATCAATAATTCACATAGTAAGTTTGGGTTAGAGGGTGCAGGGAGTGATAGTAGTGGTAGCATGCCAGCGAGAAGGGAAAAATAGGCTGGGTGCCAGAATGTGACTGGAATGTATTTTTTGACACACTGAATAAGAAATTAGGAAAGATAGATTTACAAATGGGGAGTATAAAATCTAAGATATTTGGAGATATGAATTCAGAACTGGAGGGTAAAATTGGGAGTATAAAAACTGAAGTGGCCAGAAATATAGATTCAAAATTAGAGGAAATGGAATCACAACTTGGTGTTGAGATAAGTGCAGTAAGTGGAAAATTTGATCAACTAGATGATAAACTCACCAAGATTACAAATAAAGTCAAAAATGCAGTTAAAACTGTTGAGGGAGTTAATGTCAGAGTTGAAGAGAAAAAAAATGAATTGGTAGACGAAGTGGAAACTGTGGAAGATTGTCTTGTGAAACAAATTGAGGCACACAAAAAGAAATGTATAAATTATTAAATACAAACAAATGAAGAGTTTAACTCATTGGATGTAGGCATTGCTGATTGTTATAAAAGTGTAAGTGAAAAGCTAGAAGGGGAAGCTAGCAAGAGAGAGAAACATATAAATGAATTGAAGAAATTAATAAGTAATGTAGCAATGGGGTGAAGGAATTTAATAATGGGGCATCCCATGAAGCAGTGATTGTGTACAAAACCATTCAGTTGAGAGAGACAGTACCATGCAGTTGACTTCTTGGTTGCATGCAAAGATAATTTTGTTGCTGCATGAGTGAGATGACTAAAATTAAATTTGTAAAGAGGTAATTAGTAGGGGAAGTATAGACAAGGGTGATCAACATGCAAAGAAATTTGTTGATTTCAGGACTTTGGAAGTGATATTCTTAAATAAGTTACTGGGGCAAGCTAAACAAGTAATGTTATAAAACAAATTTTTTTAATGTACCATGATATAAGAGTGGTAAAGACAGCACGAGGGAATTTTGTGCAAGAGAATTAAATACGTTAATACATTTGGATAGGCCATTAGGACTTATTACAGAACTCTGTACATAAAAGAGGAGACTTACAGAATCCCTGCCGTGAGAACTCATCCACAGCCCTACTGATGCTGTAGAAGAGATCCTGATTTTCATAGAAAACATGGATAGGGCTCTGTGTTACAACCAAAATTTTTTGATGGGAGGGATAGTAACAGATATCATGACAGAGGTAATTACAATAATAATTTTAATGGAAATTGTAGGAATAGAGGAGGGGGTGGGAGTAGAGAGGAGTGGATGTAATAATTATAGTAGGAATTGGAGAAACAGACAGAAGGGAGATAATGGGAATGACAATGAGAATGGATGAAAGAATGAAAAATTTGAACACAAGAGAGAAAAAGTAAGACAAAGGCCAGGGCATGAGAGTGCTTAGGGTGCAGGTTTTCTGTCAGACAGTTGGGAAACTAATGGGAGCCTTACTCAAGTTCCACTGGTTAGGTAATGGATATACAAAGAAAACAACCAGAAAAATTTACAATAGGGAAAAGAATTTTAGTGAGAAACAAAATAATAGGTAATGGAAATCTGTGAGAAGGGTTTAATAACTACAGTAACTGGAACAGGAGGAACGTAGTAATAAGACATGCAATATGAATAAATGTAATAATGATGATTCTAGCTATTATGTTTGCCAGAAGTGAAATGGTTGAACTGGAAGATAATGAAGGAAATACAGTGGGTTTATCTTCAATGGAGGTTACAGAGAACTCTGAAATAGAGGCAGTGGCTGTGTCAGAAGTAGAAACACATGTTGATGTGGAAATGAGGCACTAAGCAAATAATAATGAAATTATTTGTAATCATGTTATGTACATGGACATTGAGATAAGTAATGATGGAAGTTCTTCAGATATTAATGTATGTGAGCCTGCTCAAAGTAGAGCATGTGCTGTTAATGATGATATTGTCACTGTTCCAATGGGTGCACAAGGTGAAACAGTTGGTAATGTTGTATATGACAATTCTGTTACCGTGCCAACAGGTGCACCTGATAATGTTGTGTGTGGTAATGATGAATTATTGAGTGAAGTTGATGTCAAGTGCAGTAATGAAAATGTTGTTGAGTTTTGTCCTGAGGAAGAAGCTGAGACACAGGTTTTTATAGATGGTGGTCAGATGGTTCTGAATAAGACTATTAGTAGATACTGGATGGGAAAAAAGGAAGCTGAATATGATGTTAGTGACTGGGTATCTATGCTAAGATCCATAAAATAGTAATTCCTAATGAATGGGATAATTTGGAACTTAAAGTGACAAGGAAAATTGGAGAATTATGTGGCAAGCAGGATGTAAGGACAGTGGTTAGGGATTTGTTTAAGGAAGATGCAGATGTGGAATATGGGGATTGGAAGTTAGCAGGGTCAGGGGAGAAGCTTATTGCTCTGACATTTATTCCATCTGACTACCATTATAACTAAACCGAATGCTGGAATGTGATATAACATGAGTTCCATGCAATTATTAATGTATTGGTGGTGGTGGTTATTCACTTCAGGGCCTTTGTGCCACATAGATCATATTAAACTGGGCAAGCAGTTGGCCAACATCCACCTAAGGTTTGTTACATGTCATAAGTACCACAGACCATGACTTTTATATTTCTTGAAGATGTTTGGCTCTCAAAGACAGCCCTGCTCTCCCACTCTTGATGCTATTCACTGTAAACAACCTTGGGAAGCAACAAATCAACCAAGTAATATTGTAATGAAAAAGGGTGTTGCAGCAAATAAGAACACAGGCCTACCATGATAAGTAAAATATAATTCAAAGGTTCAGTGTTCTCCAATACAGCACATGTTACAACTGCAAGGGATTAATATTACAGTAATGTTTGGCACCTGTAGTTAATCTGAGAGCACACAAATGACAAGAGTATCAGGCTAATGTCTTCCCTTATGTGCCTTATGATGACACATCTCTCATTTATGGTCATAAATTATCTACACAATAAATTAGGCTCTATCCTTCAGAACAGTGCAATATATCTTAGCTCCTTCCAGAACAATCTATCTTCTCTTGATGTACATAGAATTTAGAGATTGGTTTCACTCAGAGCTAAACAATTAATTTTGCACTGCTGCATGGGACTTCTAATGCTGCAACTACAAAAGGCACTCACTTGCCTCAACATTCAACATTACACAATGGATTTAGATTCATTTAACTGCACTTGTCTCTATGGCCATCTTGCATACAGCAAAACCTTTAAGACTTATCGGAAATTCACACCAGTGTTGAGCCATGTGAGAAGTCACTCTCTCATGATGATGAGATAGCATCTTGATTGTGATAAGAGGTTCTACCATTGTTCTAAAGTTCATCACAGTTCCAATGAGACTTCATATCACACAGTCAAAATCACTGCCTTGCATATGCTTTTACTGGCATATTAAATTGGAGAATAACCTGTTGCTACCCAACTGCTGTTCCAGACACTCAGAGCAGTGCCTCAAAAGTACTGTAAAAGTACTTACTGGCCAAGTAAAGGTAGCATTTCATTGGAGCAGCCAGATACAGATCTGTCCGTCATGAAGAACCAATTTGTACCTCCATGCCAATGAGTAACCACATTGTTATTCATTTTATGAACTAATGAAAGAAAATAGCATGTAAGAGAGGAGACCATTCTTTTAAGCCCTGCCTCCAATTATGTGCTTTAATCACCATCGAAGTTCTATGGGGTGGTGGTGTTCCCCTCAGCATTCACAATGCTGCATGCTTTCTGATACTGGAACAGTATTACTACGCTGAAATTGTTCTAGAAAGTACTAGAAAACTGTCATTTTTCTGCCCAACTGCCACTCCCATCCACATCCATCCATGTCAACCACTGTGCCTTCCTGTTCAAGATGACTCAGAGGCTTCTATACCAATTGTTCAACATATGCCTACCCATTGCATTCTGCATACTCTGATTTACATTTATTTTCATTAAAAATGAAAATATATTAATTCAAATCGCTGAATGGGTGGTGTGAATTACTTTGGTTTAAATCTGGGTGAAGCCCTTATGTTATTATTTTTATTAAAATTACTGTTGAAGTCTTCAAATAAAATTGCAAAATAGAGTGGGTATATTTATACAGTACTAAGTAACATAGTACTATGTAGCATAGAAATGAAAGAGGAAGCCACCTAGTAGGATTTTGCACAGAGCACAACTTAATCATAGCTAACACTTGGTTCAAGAATCGTAAAAGAAAGCTGTTAACATAGAAGAAGCCTGGAGATACTGACAGGTTTCAGATGGATTATATAATGGTAAGACAGAGATTTAGGAACCAGGTTTTTAATTGTAAAGCATTTCCAGGGGCAGATGTGGACTCTGACCATAATCTATTGGTTATGACCTGTAGATTAAAACTGAAGAAACTGCAAAAAGGTGCGAATTTAAGGAGATGGGACCTGGATAAACTAAAAGAACCAGAGATTGTACAGAGTTTCAGGGAGAGCATAAGGGAGCAATTGACAGGAATGGGAGAAAGAAATACAGTTGAAGAAGAATGGGTAGCTTTGACGGATGAAGTAGTAAAGGCAGCAGAGGATCAAGTAGGTAAAAAGACGAGGGCTAGTAGAAATCTTTGGGTAACAGAAGAAATATTGAATTTAATTGATGAAAGGATAAAATATAAAAATGCAGTAAATGAAGCAGGCAAAAAGGAATACGGATGTCTCAAAAATGAGATCGACAGGAAGTGCAAAATGGCTAAGCACGGATGGTTAGAGGACAAATGTAAGGGTGTAGAGGCTTATCTCACTAGGGGTAACATAGATACTACCTACAGGAAAATTCAAGAGACCTTTGGAGATAAGAGAACCAATTGTATGAACATGGAAATCCAGTTCTAAGCAAAGAAGGGAAAGCAGAAAGGTGGAAGGAGTATATAGAGGGTCTGTACAAGGGTGATAAACTTTAGGACAATATTATGGAAATGGAAGAGGAGGTAGATGAAGATTAAATGGAAGATACGATACTTTACCTCTGGAATATTTTACGCAAGAGGGTGCCATCATTGTTTAACCATGCAGTAGAGCTGCATGCCTTCGGGAAAAAATATGGCCAGAGTTTCCCCTTGCTTTCAGATGTTCACAGTACCAGTACAGCAAGGCCAATTTGGTTGATGTTACAAGGTCAGATCAGTCAATCATTCACATTGTTGCTCCAGCAACTACTGAGAAGACTGCTGCCCCTCTTCAGGAACCACACATTTGTCTGGCCTCTCAACAGACACTGGTCTGTTGTTGTTGCACCTACAGTAGGGCTATCTGCATTGCTGAGGCATACAAGCCATCCCATTGATGGCAAGGTCCATGGTTCATGGAGGGGCCAAATCTAAGCACAATGTTAAAAAAAGAATGCTACCTAGAGTTGGTCTGCTGAGTATGATAAGGAATTTGAAGCTATCAAGAGCAGCTTAGATAATAGTAAAACATTATACTATATTAGTATTTGACAGTTCACAGTATGGTGTAGCATCAGTCTTGTTCCAGGAGAAAATGACAGATGGAAAGCTAGGGAAAAGAATATAGCATATGCAAGGTGGGTGCTATCTAATCATGAAGTAACATATGTGATATCAGAAAAGCAGTTATTGGCTGTGGTATGTGGTTTCCAGAAATATGGGATTTATCCAGAAGGCAGGGAAATTGTTGTCTCTACTGACCATAAAACTTTAAGCTGAGTCCAAGAATGTAAACTGTTGACCAGTCAATTAATGAGATGGGCCATGATTCTGCAGCGATTTAGGTATTGTGTTGAGCATATAAAAGGGGCAGACAACAATATGACAGATGTCTTATCCTGGCTGCCAATCACTGAGTAATAGTGTGGAGAAGAAAAAGAGTCTAAGAAAGAGCTCCAAATAATGTATATTAGAGGTGCAGAGAAAGAGAAGGAGATGAAAGCAATATGCAAAGATATGTGGAGGCTACAAAATGGGGATTCAACAGTAAAATTCATTAAAGTTAATTCTGTAGGTAAAGGATATGAGAAAGTTAAACAGCATTACAAAATTTATAGGGGCATACTATTTAGATGAAAAAGATTAGACAGAAAAGAATGGAAATTATGTTTCGCAGATGAACAGGTAGAAACATTAGTTAATTATATTCACCACAGCCATGGGCACAGACGTGTTTAGAAATAATGTAGGAATATGTCATCTTTAATGACATAGTTAGAAGAGTAGGGAAACAGTTGGCAGATTGTGACTGATGTCAAAGGGTGAAGCTTAGCACAGTAGCTATCCAGGGAGAAATGCAGAACATAATTACCAATAGAGCAGGTGAGTTACTGGAAATGAATTTTTTTGGACCCCTGCCAGCAGGTTGTGGTGGATTGAAATAAATATTAGTAGCAATAGATGTATTCTCTAAACCTGTAAAATTGTATCCTCTAAAATCAGCCACAAGTAAGAGCGTAGTTAGTAAATTAGGAAGGGACTACATAATGAATGTAAGAATGGCCTGAAAATATCCTATTAGACAATGGAGCACAATTTACTTGGTACTGTGGGACAAATTTGTAGAAAGAGCAGGCATTAGACACATAAGGATATCAGTGCATCATGTGGCAAGCAGTCCTGCTAAGAGGTACTTATGGGAACTGGGTAGGTTGGAAGTTGTGCAGGACCTACTGCAGCAAAAACAGACTACTTGGATGGGGCATGTCATTGTGTTTGAAGATCATATGAATACAGTTAAAAGTAATACCACTGGTTTTTCTGCAGATGAAGTGATGGGAAGAAAACCTGGTAAATTGATAGCAGAGCATACTGAGTTCCCTTCAGTTAACCTTTTAACTAGAAAAGAGAGGGGGTCACTAGTTAATCATTGAAGACCATGTACAAGTGTTACACTATGCGGAGAAAGGCAGCCTTATGAATCTGCTTGAGGAAATTGAAATATATGTACATAAAAGTAAAAGCAACCTATTCAAAAATACAAACATTAAAATAAGCTTCCACACAAACAACAAACTCCAGCAGTTAGCAGTTCACAACTTAAAAAATTACAACCCCCCCTACAAAAAATCTGGCATATATAAACTCAGCTGTCAAAGCTGCCCCTCTTACTATATAGGACAAACTGGAAGAAGCATTGAGACACGGTTCAAAGAGCATATAGATGCCATACGTTTGAACAATATCTCAAAATCCACATTTGCCATGCACACAACCACCAACAGTCATGGAATAAAGAACATTGAAGACCATGTACAAGTGTTACACTATGCGGAGAAAGGCAGCCTTATGAATCTGCTTGAGGAAATTGAAATATATGTACATAAAAGTAAATCACCACAAAATCTCCTCAATGAACAAACCGAGTTAGCCAATGCAGCCTTTCTTCAAAATTTCATTCACCTGCTTTCCAATTCAAAGTAAAAAAAAAAAAAAAAAAAAAAAAAAAAAAAAAAAAAAAAAAAAAAAAAAAAAAAAAAAAAAAAATAGGTCCCCTATGCACATCCATGCCAACCCATTTACTGTACTCTCAACGTATGCCATAATTGTCCATAGTTGTAACAGTTATTTATGTACATATTGTCCTTATCATTTAATTCTCTTCCAGTGTATACCATAATATTTACGCAATGTCACTGCAGTAACATGTTATAATTGTTTGCTAACTGGTGTATCTTAAGTCTAATCAGTTCTCTTTCAATGTAATGGTTTATCTTATGCCAACCTATTTACTGTACTCTCAATGTATGCCATAATTGTCCATAGCTGTAACAGTTACTTATGTACACATTGCCCTTATCATTTAATTTTGCTCCAGTGTATACCATAATATTTACGCAATGTCACTGTAGTAACACGTTATAACTACTGCTAACTGGTTTATCTTAATTCTAATCAGTTCTCTTTCAATGTACTAGTTTATCTTAATTATAATCAGTTCTTTTTCAATGTAAATAGTAAGTCACGTAACATTAGCAACTTGTAAAAATCTACTTTCACATGCTTGTACATACTGAAATATCTCTGAAAGTGGAAGTCTTTGGCAGTGTAATGATTGTAATATCGCGGTCTTTGTATGTATACATCCATGTGACGGAACTTTCTAAGTGTGTGAGTGGTGCACTACAGTAAGTGCATATATATGCACAATAAATGTGCACTATACAATCTTCGATGTTGCAAGACATTAAACAACCAGCAGTGGAACATAATAGCGCGGATTCTTCACTGTAAGTAACGCAAACGTCTTCCATTTAATAACAACGATTTGTTTACATTACCTAAAATCGTCGCGAGACACGATTACGATTAAAAAGACGCTGTCTCACCTCTTATTTTGGTTATAGGGCATCACCACCCCAAGGAAGTTTCGTCAGATGGGGAATCAAAACTGAAATTATAATGTAAAACGTGAAATAGCCGTCTGATGATGAACCTATCGGTTCGAAACCGGTAACGGCGCTATTTAGTAAATAAATAGTGTTATTAAAAGTGGCTGGTTGCTGTAATTTCTATATAAGAATCAACCTGTATAGTTAATCAACATTTGCTATACAAGGATTCCGAAGGAAAGAAGAGGAATGATGGAAAATATAAGACAGTTAAATTTAAATGGGGAGGGAGAGTCTTAAAACTAAAGAAAAATCCAGTGAACTGATGGGTAAATCAAAATATTATTTGCATTGTATCATAGGTCATTTGATGTAACAGAGAACCCACATCCCAACACCTATGGACTGGTGTGTCCAATATCAAGGAAACCTTTGGTTCTGCAAAATATAACTGAGCTGAGGAGGTGTATTGATGAGTGTACATTTATTTATTGTGTTGTACTGTTACAAGTTATTTTTGGGGTTTCTCATTGTTAAGAAATTTCTTGATGGTATATATATGTTGTGTAACATGATTTTCACAGCTGATATTGGTGGAATTGATGGCAGAAGTTTCATTTAAATGAGGATTATAGGAATTTTATTACTCATGAGAAGATACACATGGATGTACTGAAAAAAAGTGATTTGTTATTGGTATTGGGTGAACATATAAGGAAATTTAAGTATATATAATGAATTGTTTGTCAGAGGTGAAAGAAGAATTATGAGGAATTTATAATTTTAACATATATACATGGATGCATATGTGTGGAGACACATTAGATAAAGCAACTGTGGTATGGAAAATAACTCATGAGGGTTACCGGTAAGTCTGGTGTGTTGGGGAGAGATGAGTAGTGGGAAGTGCAGTACACTGTTTGATTGTTCTCTCTTGTTAGTATGTAAATGTAATGTTCTGATTTTGAATCATGGAAATCAGTCAATTTGGGATTAGGTCCATTTAGTTTGGTGGGTATTTGTGCAGATGTGATAGCCATAATTAATTGTTTATTTTTTTTTCAATTAATGTCATGAGTAACTTGTGGTCTGCAAAAAAGTTTTATCAAAATTTAAAATAATCTATTTACTATCAATTAATATATGGGAATATCCAGCTCTTTTAATACATATCTATGCATTTGCATTGTTGTCTTGATAAATCTCACTTGAGATCTAACCACTCACTCATTGGTACCTTTGTTTGAACCTTTTGATAAGATATGGCTGGGCTAGTGATCGGTGGCACAGTACTACTGGCTGTTTACTGACAATTGTGGAAGGTGTTTAACTGCTCCAAGACTGTGCTGGACATAAGAATCCAGTTGCACCAAAGTGATGTGGTTGTGTGTATGTATGGGAAGAAAAGTGGAAGTGGTAACATGCTGCAATCTTGATTGTTGTGTGTACAAAGACTAACATGGGCATATGTTCCATGTAAAATCATTTTAGTTGCTATCCCATTCAAAGACTTGATTATCAAATTAGTAATAGCATGTTTTGTTAATCAATTATGTTTGTTAGGATGTGTATATGTTTGATAATGCTCAAGCTGACTGATTAACCACTCACTAAATTATTACATGAGTTTTAGCATAGTTAAATATATGGAAAAATTGGTATTATTTGCCATTATGTGAATGGTGAGATATAGTGCTACTTCATGTACACCTCAGCAGGTTAGTGATGTATGAAGTTTGGGTAAGTGTTGCTACACACATCTGGTTTCTCATTCCTTAGGACAGACTGAATTTGACAGGTAGGCTACAGGCCGGTGTGAATGTGTGTTAGGGTGGCCATCTGTGACAGTTGAGCTGAGCAGAAGTAAAGGCAGTTAGAAAGCCATGAGGCCCAGCAGTCATTAAGGTTTCCCCAGACAGAAAGAGGGGTGTGTTCTAGTGACATGGTTGTCTGATGAACTAATATGGAGGGACCTGTGACTTGAAGTGTCATCACTAATATCATTTCAATGAAAATACATTAAAATGCATGACAAGCAGGCTAGAGAAAAACCAGTGACAGTGTGGGAAATGCAGTAATGGAATTAGGTCATTGAACATAAATCCATGTCTCGAGTTTTAATAATTAAATGTTATTGAAAATATTACCATCATTAATTATAGTAAATTGCAACAACTGAATCTACCATAAAATCACACTTGCAGGTGAAGGAGGGTGAAGACTGCAACACAATGAAGAGATTATTTTTCTAATCAAACAACTATAGAAATATTATAAATGATTTAGTTTATTTATGTTAACAGTGCCATAACTATGAATTCCTTCACAGAGACACAAATGATCTTATCAGCATGAGTTTCCTTCCTTAATGTTCCAACAACTTTCTTTGCATAGTGAAGTGTAGTTGTGATTTATAAAATAGGTAAAGTTAGTGTTTTGACTAGAGTGCTGAGTGTGGCAATTTATGTGTCTGAGATGTGTTTACAATTGTTAAAATAATGTGTAAGTGAGTTGTTAAGAGTCTGCAAAATGATTGCAATGATTTTAATATGTTTTATTATAAGTATTTATATGAAATTATAGTGAAAATAATGAATGGCGATCAGGATGAAAGTATCTCCACTGAATTGAGGTGTGCTCATGTGACCAGATCTTTAAATTAATTTGCTGGATTGAGCTCATGGCCTTTCGCATGTTGCCTTGCATCTGGTGTGTTGGTGAGGTATTTTTGTCGGACACCAGTAAAGCTGTGGGTGACGTATATGCTGCTAATGTTATTTTCTCATACTGGGATTTGCATGTTGTGATATAGTGCATGCTGCAGGGTATAAATGCTATATCTGCACAAAGTAATACCAAAATTTGCACTGGTGATGGACACTTTTCAGTTATTCAGTGAAGCATTTGTTTGTGGCCACCATTTGCATATGTTGTGCTTCTCCATAAAAAAAGAGGAATTTCTGCCAAACTTAAAATCAATATATATCGTGCAATGTTATTATCCTTTGGAATTTCAGCTAACCAATCCCTCCTCAGTACATTTTTATTAAATTATTTGCTAATGTCTCACTGCTAATATAAGTCTATGGTATTAAAATATAATATTGTGTTGTTGGACAAAAGAACGGTAGTATACAGGCACCTCTTACTGATGTTGTTGAGCCATCCTCAAAGTTAATGGCCTTACATTGCCCACACCCTGGGAAAAGGGAGAAAACCTCATAATTTGATGGATGCACTTTCCCATATATGGTGCTAACACCTTGTTAAAATAGGCAGTTGTAGAGTAAGTGGCTGCACCATTATTGCTCATGTGTTGGGAAGACATGGACCACTGTGAGATGACAACAGATCACTGGGTAAGTCTAAGAAATTGTACTGCAAGACTCTATGGGAAGGAAATGTGCAAGAAGACAAAGATATTGGACAAGCTGTGACAGAATAAAGAGAGGATGGCAAGCTACCTCACGTTCATACTCAGATTCAGAAAGGGAGACATGGTTTTTGTATTTGCCAAAATGGAATCATATGGTGGCTAACAGAATCAAGATCACGTCAGTATTGCTCTGCTAATGGTTAAGGATCTGTGACAAGTGGCATAGACTGGAAAGCACCTCCATGTACCTCCTACATCTGCATCTGGACTTGGCAAATAAACCAGCACCAGGGAATGGGACAGGAAGGACAGTACATCATGGTCACTCGTGGCATGCATCAAATACAATGCTACTGATCAACAACTGGTGAAATGTGTGTGTATGAACAACAAAATGCAGCAAACACATGAGATAGACAAGATAATATGGGAGTGGTGACAAATTAAATGATGACAGGAGGGGCCTCAACTTTGTCATACTTCCAAGAGGCCTACCAGTTTGTGGATTCATCAACTCCATGGAGCCAGTGGTCAACACTCTACCAGCTGTATCTGTGTCTACATATATACTCTGCAAACCACTATGAGGTGCATGGCAGAGTGTATGCCCCACTAGACCAGTTATTAGGATTTCGTCCTGTTCCATTCATGTACGGAGTGTGGGAAGAATGATCATTTAAATGCCTCTGTGGGTGCAGTAATTATTCTAATCTTATCTTCACAATCCCCCTGTGAGTAATATATGGATGTAGTGAGTAGTATATTCATGAAGTAATCATTCAAAGCCAGTTCTCAAAACTTTGTTAATAGACTTTCTCGGGATAGTTTACATCTATCTTCAATAGTCTTCCAATTCAGTTCCTTCAGTATCTCTGTGATACTTTTCCACAGACTGAAGAAGCCTGTGACCATTCAACCTACCCTTCTCTGTATATGTTCATTATCCCCTGTTAGTCCTATGTGGTACAGGTCCAAAACACTGGTTCAATATACTATAACCAGTCACATGAGTGATTTGTAAGCAATCTCCTTTGTAGACTTATTGCAATTCCCCAGTATTCTACCAATAAACCAAACTCTACCACCTGCTTTATCCAAGACTGAAACTATGTGATCGTACCATTTCATATCCGTACAAAGTGTTGCACCCAGGTATTTGTATGAATTGGTCAGTTCCAGCAGTGACTCATTGATATTATAGTCAAGGGATACTATGTTTTTTCGTTTTATGAAGTGAAAAATTTTACATTTACAAACATTTAAAGATATGATACTGCATGAAGAGTTTGACAGAGCACTGAAAGACATGAGTCGAAACAAGGCGCACGGAGTAGACAACATTCCATTGGAACTACTGACGGCCTTGGGCGAGCCAGTCCTGACAAAACTCTACCATCTGGTGAGCAAGATCTATGAGACAGGCGGAATACCCTCAGACTGCAAGAAGGATATAATAATGCAAATCCCAAAGAAATCAGGTGTTGACAGATGTGAAAATTACTGAACTATCAGTTTAATAAGTCACAGCTGCAAAATACTAACACGAATTCCTTACAGACGAATGGAAAAACTGGTAGAAGCTAACCTCAGGGAAGATCAGTTTGGATCCCGTAGAAATGTTGGAACAAGTGAGGCAATTCTAACCCTATGACTTATATTAGAAGAAAGATTAAGGAAAGGCAAACCTACGTTTCTAGCATTTGTAGATTTAGAGAAAGCTTTTGACTATGTTGAGTGGAATACTCTCTTTCAATTTCTGAAGGTGGCAGGGGTAAAATACAGAGAGCGAAAGGCTATTTACAATTTGTACAGAAACCAGATGGCAGTTGTAAGAGTCGAGGAACATGAAAGGGAAGCAGTTGTTGGGAAGGGAGTAAGACAGGGTTGTAGTCTCTCCCTGATGTTATTCAATCTGTATATTGAGCAAGCAGTAAAGGAAATGAAAGAAAAGTTCGGAGTACGTATCAAAATCCATGGAGAGGAAATAAAAACTTTGAGGTTCGCCGATAACATTGTGATTCTGTCAGAGACGGCAAAGGACTTGGAAGAACAGTTGAATGGAATGGACAGTGTCTTGAAAAGAGGGTATAAGATGAACATCAACAAAAGCAAAACAAGGATAATGGAATGTAGTCTAATTAAGTTGGGTGATGCTGAGGAAATTATATTAGGAAATGAGACACTTAAAGTAGTGAAGGAGTTTTGCTATTTGGGGAGCAAAATAACTGATGATGGTCAAAGTAGAGAGGATATAAAATGTAGACTGGCAATGGCAAGAAAAGCGTTTCTGCAGTAGAGAAATTTGTTAACATCGAGTATAGATTTAAGTGTCAGGAAGTCATTTCTGAAAGTATTTGTATGGAGTGTAGCCATGTATGGAAGTGAAACAGTGATGACAAATAGTTTAGACAAGAAGAGAATAGAAGCTTTCGAAATTTGGTGATACAGAAGAATGCTGAAGATTAGATGGGTAGATCACATAACTAAGGAGGAGGTATTGAATAGAATTGGGGAGAAGAGGAGTTTGTGGCACAACTTGACTAGAGGAAGGGATCGGTTGGTAGGACATGTTCTGAGGCATCAAGGGATCACCAATTTAGCACTGGAGGGCAGTGTGGAGAGTAAAAATGGTAGAGGGAGGCCAAGAGATGAATACACTCAGCAGATTCAGAAGGTTGTAGGCTGCAGTAAGTACTGGTAGATGAAGAAGCTTGCACAGAATAGAGTAGCATGAAGAGCTGCATCAAACCAGTCTCAGGACTGAAGACCACAACAACAACAACATTTAAAGCAACCTACCAATCTCTGCAACACATTGAAATATTATTAATATCTAACTGAGTATTTATGCAGCTTCTTTCAGATAGTACTTCATAACAGATAACTGCATCATCTGCAAAAAGCCTTTACTGTTAATATTGTCTGCATTGTCAACACAATTTGAACATCAAAGTTCCCAACATACTTCCCTAGGGCATACCAAAATTACTTTTACATCTGACAATGACTCTCCATCCAAGATAACATGGTGTGTCGTCCCTGCCAAAAAGCCCCTAATCCAGTCACAAATTTCACTTGATACCCCATATGATTGTACTTTTGAATAAGTGTAGTTGTGCCAATGAGTCAAATGCTTTTTCTAAATCAAGAAATACAACTTCTACCTGGTTGCCTTGATCCAAAGCTTTCAGTGTGTCACATGAGGAAAGTGCATGTTGGGTTTCACATGATCAATGTTTTCAAAATCTGTGCTGGTTGGCATTGAGAAAGTTATTCTGTTCAAGATATGTCATTATGTTGGAGTTCAGAATATGTTCTAAGATTCTACAACAAATCAGTGTCAAGTATACTGGACAGTAGTTTTATGGATCACTTCTACCACCCTTCTTCTAGAATAGTGTGACCTATGCCTTTTTCCAAGAACTACTATGCTACAACAGGCAGCTAAATCAGCAGTGCAGAACATTGCCTGAAACTTTAACACCTCCAGAAATTAAGAAAAAACCAGGATCCTGATTCAAACCTCCAGATTTGGCGATAGTGTCATCTATGAATCTATTGAAACTGAGGTGACAGAGAACCTGATCAACCAGGAAGTAAGGTACCAGCTCAGTGCAGTGTGGAATCTCACTATGGAACTACTACAGACAGAGCAGCAGAAAGTTCCCTTCTCCAGTAATGAATGCCAGATGATGGGGGCCATAATTAACTGGATCAGACCTAATGTGTAGCACCAGATGGCAGCTAACTCTTTGGGAAATAGCCACAGCAGTCACAGACAAGACAGGGAACAAAGTCAACCATTTGAAACCTCAGGCACCGGTCCAACCTGGGAGCAGACATAATACAGAACACCAGATGGCGGCTACCACCACAAGAGCTTACTGCTGCATGTGGACATAATATGGAAGTCCCAACTGCCTGATGCTGCAGTAGGTGCTCCTTGCAGATCGCAACTGCCTGATGCTGCAGTAGGTGCTCCTTGCAGATCAGAAGAATGATATAGACATGAGAAAAAGCTGTAGTGACCACAAACAGCATAAGGAATGTTTACAGTATCACAATAGTGCTATAATGCTCCTGTTGGGCTGGACCTAGTGTGGAGTGCCATGGGGTTGCCTCTACCATGAATGACAGCCACAGTGGTCATGGAGGGAAGAGGGAACACCTGGAGAGAGGCGCCATTGCAAGAAACAGGCACAGTGAGTGCAGATAGCATAACGAACACCAGGACAAGCTGTGAGTAACAAACTAGTTGTCCCTTTCGCATATTTTGGATAGGAGTAGAGAAGACATCCTGAATTTTAATAGCAACAGAACATTACAGTTTAATTATCACAAACAGATGGCAAGTCTGCACCCAAGTCTTGGTTATCCCTCTCATTTGCCAACTGGATGATTTTTCTTCAAAACATTGCTCACACTATAAGTATAGCACACTGTTAGCACCTTTGTACAATGAAGGGGTCAACATGTCAGGAGACGGAGCACAATCCTGAGGGATGTCAATAGGAATTCATGCTGCTTCAGAGGCTACAAGCAGTTATGCCATAGCCAGAGGGTAAGCTTCACTGGACATAGGTGACTGTCCTTCACTTTGAACCAATGCAAGCTGACCCCTTCTTCAACAACAATGATACTGAATGTAAGAGGACAGACCAACACAGATACTTGTTCAGACCTTCTCGGCTGTTGCATTGGAAAAATCACTGACCCAGATTCTCCAACAGACTAGTACCAAGAAAAGCATCACCACTGAGCAAGACAGGAAGTAAAATTGATGAATGAGACAGAAACTGAAATTGAAGGTAGAAAAGCAAAAGCAGAATTGATTAACTACATTTTCAAATCTTACTTTACAAAGAAAAAGCCAGGAGTCTTGCTCCAGTTTAATCCTTGTACCACTGAAAAGATGAGGTGCTTCTGAGGCATCAGCTAGTGCACTTGACCTGGTGGATCTCTCCTCACAGCAGGCAGGTGGTAATGCATATGTGTTGCTCAAGGCAGGGGGCTAATGTGGAGACTCGCCACCTGGCCTCACCTTTTCACCCTGTAAGTGAACAGGTGGCTGCCCCTTGAGCACGGCCTGAGCAGGCACTCGGAGGAGGAGTTTCCTGGCTATTGGGAGCTCCAATGTTAGACAGATTATGGAGCCCCTTAGGCGGACAGCATTCATTTCTGGAAGGAAAGCCAATGTGCACTTGGTATGTCTGTCAGGGTGGCTCATCAGAGTTTTGGAGATGGCCTTGCCTGCAGCTATTGAGCACGCAAGGTACAATTATCTACAAGTTGTGGCTCATGTTGGCACCAATGATGACATGGGTTCTGAGGTGATCCTCAGTTCGTACAGGCAGCTGGCCTAGGTGGTGAAGACCGCTGGCTCACATGCAGTGTGCAAGCAGAGCTTTCAATTTTCAGTGTTGTTCCTAGAACTGAAAGGGGTCCTTTGGTTTGGAACCAAGTGGAGGGTCTCAATCAAAGGCTTTGTTGGCTCTGTGATTATGTTGGCTGCAGATTGTAATGATACAGCATTACCCAAAATTCATATTAAATGTCTGATACTACCTTTCTTATATGCATCTGGATAGTTAGTGGACAATTTAGTACTTCCTAAGGCCTTGTATGTGTGTCTTTATATATAATCGTACTGTCCTATTTGATAAAAGAAACTTGATATTCATTGTGAAGGTGTGTGGAAGGTTCTGGAAGGACATGTGTTGTCTTAGTTATTGGTGGATAGTTGTTGTTGATAAAATTATGTACATATACTTACTTAAGTAACTAATCAAAAAAGTGAAGTAATAAGTCCTTAGCAATAAATAACTAGAGACTGCAGAGATGTTAGCATGAAAAACCAATGCTTCTAATTAACAAAATGGTAATCTAAAAATCCAGTAACAGAAGACTTCACTATCTTTAAAAACAGCTTAAAAGTTATTACCAAGTAATTAATATTCTTTGCAATTACAATTCTAATTAACTCTCCAATTGTTTATATATTACAGTTTTCCAATTTCCAGAATTTGAGGCCTTATTTGTGCATTTTCGATATGTAATCAGATAAAGAATGAGCTCAGTACTACCATTGAATATTAGTAACCAGATCCAAATTGTAATTAATTACATTACTAAAATAATATGAGAGACATCATTGTAATTAAAGTTCGGAATGATTTTCTTATAGAAAACTAAAGATATTACTATAAAAGATTGTCATTGAATATTGTATTTTATACCTTATTCAGCTGAAACATCAGTTTCTTTACATTTTGTAAATTTTAATTGTAACATCAAAATTGCACAAAATTAGTAATGCTTTATTTTGTAAGTTATTGTTAAAATTCTATATAAAGCAATGCAGTGATGCTTTGAGAAGTCAATTTTGAAGTTACTTTTGGAAGTCAGAGAGACCAGTGAAGTACGCGCTTAGTTTACATGACAAGTGTGCAGTTTGAATGTCAATTAATGTGAATAAATTTTGTGAAGCCTGAAAATTTTGCATTCATTCATCAATGGACCAGGCAGAAGAAACTTAAGTTAAGTAACATTCAACATGAATCATTACAAATGGTGGAGTTGCACTGTGATCGATGTTTGAAATGTGGAAATATGTTTAACAAGTGACAATCGCCAGTCATAAATTGTCTTGAAAAATTTTGTGTTATGGTTGCACAGAGTGAATGGATGTTGCCACAAGGAAAGAGTTGATGTGGATAAAAAGGACCAAATTCTCAGACAACACCATCAACCATCAGATGAGTAACAGTTTATCTTTTCAATTAAATAGTTTTGTGACAGTGCAAACATTTGTGTGGGAAATTTTTATGTTTTGTTATTTACCATGGCTGACAATGACAAGATAAAAATGCGTGAGGAAAAACTTGTAAGCAGTAAACCAATGGAAAACACTTTAGACCTAGGAGCAAGTATCAGTGAACTATCACCCAGTAGTAATCAAAGTGTAGATCAAAGTTTTGGTGGAGAGGGTTCCAGTGAAAATGTCACCACAAGTACTCCAATTGCACAGGAAAGCGTAGGCAGAGATGATTTGTTACTGTTATTAATGCAGCACATGAAAGAAATGAAGGAACAGATGGGACAGATTAGGCGAGAAGTGAAGGAACAAATGGGACAGATTAAGGATAATGGTCAACAGGGTCTACAGTTAAGTCAGCAGTTTAGTGAACAAATGGTGGAATTAAAGAATACTGTTACTGAAAATAAAACTCAGATTAGGGAAATCCAGGAGGGTTTGGGAGCACTAAGAATTACTGTTGAGACAGGACAGAGTGAACTCAATACTCATGTAGTAGCAGTAGAAAGAAGGCTAGAGATATTATAAACTAATTTCACAAAAGAGTTGTCCAAAAATAAGGAGAGATTCAAAAAATAGATAAACATGTAGAAGTAGAAAATTCTAAACTTAAAACAGAGGTAATTGAGACTAGGAGATGTTGTTGTTGTGGGATTCAGTCCTGAGGCTGGTTTGATGCAGCTCTCCATGCTACTCTATCCTGTGCAAGCTCCTTCATCTCCCAGTACCTACTGCAACCTACATCCTTCTGAATCTGCTTAGTGTATTCATCTCTTGGTCTCCCTCTACATTTTTTCCCTCCACGCTGCCCTCCAGTGCTAAATTTGTGATCCCTTGATGCCTCAGGACATGTCCTACCAACCGATCCCTTCTTCTAGTCAAGTTGTGACACAAACTTCTCTTCTCCCCAATCCTATTCAATACCTCCTCATTAGTTACGTGATCTACCCACCTTATCTTCAACATTTTTCTGTAGCACCACATTTTGAAAGCTTCTATTCTCTTCTTGTCCAAACTATTTATGTTTCACTTCCACACATGGCTACACTCCATACAAATACTTTCAGAAACGACTTCCTGACACTTAAATCTATACTCGATGTTAACAAATTCCTCTTCTTCAGAAACACTTTCCTTGCCATTACCAGTCTACATTTTATATCCTCTCTACTTTGACCATCATCAGTTATTTTGCTCTCCAAATAACAAAACTCCTTCACTACTTTAAGTGTCTCATTTCCTAATCTAATTCCCTCAGCATCACCCGACTTAATTTGACTGCATTCCATTATCCTTGTTTTGCTTTTGTTGATGTTCATCTTATATCCTCCTTTCAAGACACTGTCCATTCCGTTCAACTGCTCTTCCAAGTCCTTTGCTGTCACTGACAGACGTACAATGTCATCGGCAAAACTCAATGTTTTTATTTCTTCTCCCTGGATTATAATACCTACTCCAAATTTTTCTTTTGTTTCCTTTACTGCTTGCTCAATATACAGATTGAATAACATCGGGGAGAGGCTACAACCCTGTCTCACTCCCTTCCCAACCACTGCTTCCCTTTCATGTCCCTCGACTCTTATAATTGCCATCTGGTTTCTGTACAAATTGTTAATAACCTTTTGCTCCCTGTATTTTACCCCTGCCACCTTTAGAAATTGAAAGAGATTATTCCACTCAACATAGTCAAAAGCTTTCTCTAAATCTACAAATGCTAGAAACGTAGGTTTGTCTTTCCTTAATCTTTCTTCTAAGATAAGTCGTTAGGTCAGTATTGCCTCACATGTTCCAACATTTCTACGGAATCCAAAGTGATCTTCCCCGAGGTCAGCTTCTACCAGTTTTTCCATTCATCTGTAAATAATTCGCGTTAGTATTTTGGAGCTGTGGCTTATTAAACTGATAGTTCAGTAATTTTCACATCTGTCAACACATGATTTTTTTGGGATTGGCATTATTATATTCTTCTTGAAGTTTGAGGGTATTTCGCCTATCTCGTACATCTTGCTCACCAGATGGTAGAGTTTTGTCAGGACTGGCTCTCCTAAGGCCGTCAGTAGTTCTAATGGAATGTTGTCTACTCCCAGGGCCTTGGTTCGACTCAGGTCTTTCAGTGCTCTGTCAAACTCTTCACACAGTATCGTCTCTACCATTTCATCTTCATCTATGTCCTTTCTGCTTTCCCCTCTTTGCTTAGAACTGGGTTTCCATCTGAGCTCTTGATATTCATACAGTTTGCTCTGCTTTCCCCAAAGGTCTCTTTAATTTTCCTGTAGGCTGTATCTATCTTACCCCTAGTGAGATAAGCCTCTACATCCTTACATTTGTCCTCTAGCCATGCCTGCTTAGCCATTTTGCACTTCTTGTCTATCTCATTTTTGAGATGCTTTTATTCCTGTTTGCCTGCTTCATTTATTGCAGTTTTATATTTCCATCCAGACTGTTTCCCCTGCAACTACTGTAAAGGCTGCTGCCCCTCTTCAGGAACCACATGTTTGTCTGGCCTCTCAACAGATACCCCTCCGCTGTGGTTGCACCTACGGTACGGCTATCTGTATCATTGAAGCACGCAAGCCTCCCCACCAACGGCAAGGTCCATTGTTCATGGGGGGAGGGACTAGGAGATGTTAGAAGAAAAAGTGCAAGCTTACAAAAGGAACTCTGAGCTAAAACTTACAGACATTTCCAGTCAAATATGTAATGTAGAACTTAAGTAGGATGAAAAAATAGATTTGTGTAGAAGTAATGTTGTAGATTTAAGTAAGAAAGTTGTAGAACTACAAGAGGGTGCAGCTCAAAGAAATTTTGTTAGAAATATTAATTTTGTATGGGATGGCATACCTTTAAAATGCTTTCCAGGAGATGGTAAGTAGCATCTTGTTGATTTTTTACAGCATTGTCAAGATAATTTTAGTAATGACATGACAGACTATGTTAAAATTAAATTTGTTAAGAGATTTTTGGATGGAAAAGCAATCTCATGGGCCAATCAAAATTAATTGTACCATGTCATATGATGAATTTTAAAGAAAGTTCTTAAATAAGTTTTGGTCAGAATGTGAGCAAGCTAGGATTAAGAATGAGTTTTTGAAAGGTTCAATGTACAGGGAAGGTAATAGGTTGAAGTGTTTTTGTGAAAACCAATTGAGGAAATTAGTACACTTAGCCAAACCTTTTGATGAACTAAGACAAATAGATTCCTTAAAAAGGCGATTACCAAAAAGGGTACAGTGGGAGTTGATTTCTGGCCCAGATGACTGTGTAGATCAGTTCTTGATATATGTAGATTAGATAAGTTGGATGGAACCTTTGAGAGGTTAAGTAATGGCAGATTTGGCAATCAACCATCTGGGGTGGAGGTGGGGTGGGGTGGGGTGGGGGGGGGGGGGGGGTGGGGGGCGAATCATGAAATCAGAGCAGGAATCAAGGTAGGAGTGACAATGAAAATCAGAATAATAATAATAGTGGTTACAATAGAAGTGATAATAGATGGATCAAGCATAGAAATGGGAATGGAAACAGAGGATATGACAACAGGGAGAGACCTTGGGAGAATAATAACAGTGGTGATGCTTTTCTTGGTTCTAGTGCACTGGAGAATCCGAGTCAGTGATTTTTCCAGTGCAACAGCTGAGAAGGTCTGAACAAGTATCTGTGTTGGTCTGTCCTCTTACATTCAGTATAATTGTTGTTGAAGCATAGTGTCAGCATGCATTGGTTCAAAGTGAAGGACAGTCACCTATGTCCAGTTAAGCTTACCCTCTGGCCATGGCATAACTGCTTGTAACCTCTGGAGCAGCATGAATTCCTGTTGACATCCCTCTGGATTGTGCTCTCTCTCCTGATGTGTTGACCGCTTCATTGTACAAAGGGGCTAACAGTGTGCTGTACTTGTAGTGTGAGCAATGTTTTGAACAAAAGTCATCCAGTTGGCAAAAGAGAGGGATAACCAAGACTCGGGTGCAGACTTGCCATCTGTTTGTGATAATTAAACTGTAATGTTCTGTTGCCATTAAAATTCAGGATATCTTATCTACCCTGCCAAACATATGAGAAAGGGACAATTAGTTTGTTACTCAGCTTGAATATAAAAGCCAAATTTTAAAATTATTCTGTTTTTAAGTAATTCAAATAGTCACAAAATCCTTAATAAGTATTTTACTGTGTCATTACTATTTTGTCTTTTATTATTTGTTTATTTTTCTACATAATTAATTTGCTGTGAGCATTTTTTTTCATGTTGTCCATAACACTGCCAGCATGAGGGTATTGAAAGTTCTGAACTAAAAAACTGCTCAGGAAGGATAATGCTTTAACTAGAAAACATGTGGCTAATATCATTGGTCTTTTGGGTATCAAGAAATATTTATACAGATATTGCCTAAGCAAAAGAAACTCTTTTGTTGTTGCTTCCTGGAGAGTGAGGTTACCGAATATAGTCATACCACCACACACCAATGTTAAGGTGACTGAGAAACTTTCTGAATTCAGATGTCTGAATCAGCAGTTCTTAATCATTCATTCTCATGTCTAGTATTTATGCCTGATAAGTAAAATATTCCAGTAACTATGTGGATTAGTATGACTGACCCTTAGTTTCATAGAAAAGATCACAACTGTCCCCTTTCGGAAATCAGCTTATTTTTTTCTTTGGCTCAAATTCTACAATAGATCATTAGGTTATTCTTTATTCATTGTAATAGTAGCTTTATTCAACTATCGATCTCTTTTTATGAGGGTATTGGACATGTCAAAGTGTTTACAAGTTTAGATCAATATAAAATAAGCTAATTTGTATACACATACATTTACAAACATCTAGTTAGAGACAATCATTAGATTTACTCCTGGTATACAATATTTTTCTTACAAATAACTTATTAAATAATGTAATGGCACACTGTTAACTCATATCTCAGTATCAGTCACTGAACACACTATACACACATTGTTTCATAACACTTCACTCACTGCGTGCGCGCGCGCGCACACACACACACACACACACACACACACACACACACACACCCTGGTGATCTCTGGGCCATTTTCTGTAGCATGACTTCCCATTTGCTATCCTTGAAAACTGAGTTAGCGTCTCTCTATAATGAGTGAGATGTTGAGCTCAGAAATAGGAAGAGGTGTTGGTGTTGCCCAATGCATAGCTTGGGGGTAAGTTTTCTAGAAAAAGGAGATAATAAGGAAGAAAACATAGTATGAAGATGTTATGTGGAATGTTGATGTTTTATAATCATTATTATTATTTATTTGTAAAACATTTTTTTACAAAGCCCCTACTCTGTTTATTTAAGTAATCCTCCAATGTGTGAAATGTATTGCGTAACAGGCACTTTTTAGTTGCCTTTTTAAATAAGTGTATTTTTGCAATTTCTTTTATTTCTTATGGTAATTTATAGTACAGTTTTATTCCTTGGTAGAGAATGCTATTTTGAGTTTTATGTTTATTTTTTCTTGGCAAATGTAAGATGAGTCTAGCTCTTGTTCCATAATCATGGACAGAACTGTTTGTGCAGTAATTACCAACATTATTTTTGATGTGTACAATAGACTGGTAAATTTATTCACACAGAGCAGTTAGAATCCCCAGTGTTTTGAACAGATCTTTACAATGAGCTTGACTACCATTTTTGGTTATGGTTCTTATGATTCTTTTCTGGAGTTTGAAAATAGTGTCCATATTTTGTGCATTTGTTCCCCAAAAAAAGAATGCTGTAGCTAAGAATTGAATTACATATGAATAGTACATAACTAAAACACACTGCATGTTACACACTGATGATGGGGTTCTAAGGACATAACATGCTGATGACATTATGTTTGCAAGTACCTTTGCGTGTTCACACCTTTTCAACTGAGAATCAATATTCATTCCTAGAAATTTTTCATTTGTTACATGGTCAATACACATGCCATCTACATTTAATTTAACATTGTCATTTTCCATCTTCAAACTGAAATTCATGGCATTGGTTTTCTTTATGTTCAATGTAAATTTATTGCTTATTGACCAACCATAAACTTCCTTGAGAGCTTCATTTACTTTCTCTGCAAGGAGTTCTCTTGTTTTCCCAGTGACTATAATATTGCTGTCATCAGCAAAGAGAATTTTTTTCACCATGAATAACACTAATGCGAAACTCACTTATGTAAATCAGGAACAGTATTGATCCTAATATGCTATCTTGCAGAACCACTTTATTAATGTATTTTGGTTCTGATAAAAGTTTAGATCTATTTGAAGTAAGTGTTATCTCTGCTCTTTGTACCCTATCTGCTAGGTATGATCAAAACCAGACATTGGCTACCCTCTTATTCCTAATGCTTCTAAGTTATTTAATAGAATCTTTTGGTCCACTGCATCAAAGCCCTTAGAAAGATCCAAAAATATGCCTGTGACACACTTATCTTTGTGAAGAGCATCAAGTACAACCTTTGCGAATTCTACTATGGCTGACTGTATTTTTGCCACTTCAGAAACCAAATTATGATTTGCTTAAAAGATTGTATTTATTCAGTAATTCATTAACCTAGGTTTCATAATTGCTTCTATTATTTTTGAGAATGGTGACAGCAGGAAAATGGGCCAGTAGTTTTCTATGTCTTCTGCATTACCTTTCTTAAGCAAAGGTACAACTCTTGCCTGTTTTAACTGCTCTGGAAATGTCCCTGGTGTGAAGGATTCATTTAGTATTATATTTGTTAAGGGGCCTTGTATAATCTCTATGCATTGTTTCAGTACACACATTGTTACTTCCTCTAAGCCAACTGACTTTTTATTTTTTAGTTTTTGAACACTTTATTGACTTATTGTCTGTGGTTGGAAGTAACATCATTGTATTTAGTGCAACATTATTTACCAGTGTTATATTTGTTTTGGGGAATTTTTGCTGTAACTTCTCTGCAATAATTGAAAATGCTCATTTACAGTGTTTGCTAAGTTTGGATCATTTATTACCTTATCCCCCTCCTTAGCAGTATGTTATTGTGCATTTCTTTGCCTCACCCAATTTCCTTTTTTATAACATCCCAGACTGCTTTGCTTTTGTTCTCTGCATTATATATTATTTTGTCATTAAGTGACTTTTTGCAACAATCAGCATCTTCTTATAGATCTTTATGTATCTATGATAGAAATTTAAGAATTCTGGATCATTGTGATTCTTTTTCATGGAACTGAGATGACTAAGTGTTTGGGAGGATTTCTTAATACCTGCTGTTATCCATCTGTTTTCTTTTCTTTTTTTTTTTTTTTTTTTTTTTTTTTGAGATGTTGATACAGAAAAGCATACTTTTGGAAATGCCTTTTCAAAGTTCAATGCGAGTTTTAATGCTATGACATGTTGTAATACAACTTATCACCGATTTCCATTGGATGTCATTTGGGGGAAGCGTTTTCTCATTATCTAAACTAAAATTTCTGATGCAGAGATCAGAACTCCACTGCCTCATATGGCCATTACAGTATTTATAATACCTTTCCCATTAATTCTACTCTGTAACTCCACAAGCACTGCAAACAGCATGTACCAATTAATGCACTGTAAAAAATCTTGCAGTGACTGCTATTTTTCTCTTTTATAATTTTCTGAGCTTTTGATTCAGATTATGTTTGTCAGCAGTTGGCTTGCTTTTTAACCATCACAGTGTCACCTATCTATTCTGGTAGCTAAATGGCACCTCTTGTTCCAGTGTAGGAATAGTTGCCTGCCAAATTTAAAATTTAATAAACACATTTGGGATGAATGCATCAATGAACCTATGGATCACTACGGCATTGTATTCTACATGCTTTGAGTGCTGATTTTGTTTTCCAATTCAGCAGATTTGCTCTAAATATCCAGCTGAGTCCACTGGGCATCCATATAAGTGTTTTTGTGGGTGTTGTTCATGTATTTGGAAGATGTACCATAGCCACAAACCAGATTCCAATAACAGCAAAACCAGGATAGCAAAGCAATACGTCAGTGGCTGTGAATGATCCAGCTTCTGTGCTGAAGAGTGTCACTAGCTCTGCTTTGAGGTGTAGACATAAATTGAAAACTGGAATATCTCATCTACTTAAAGAATTCAAATACTCACTTGAAGCACAAGTTTGTCTGAACTACACAGGTGGAAATTGCCTCTCCATCATATCCTGCAGTGTTGCAGTCTCCGTGACCTATGTGGCCTATACCTCCCTCCCTCCCTCACTCCCACTCTGAATGCTGCCCTTCTCCTCCTCCCTTCCTTCCCCTCTACATTACACCCCCTCCCCACCCTACTCCTTCTCCTCCTCATACTCCTCCCACTCCTCCACTTCCACAAGTGTGCATGGAAAACATAACCTGACACTGTATTCTGATAGTTATGAAACTTTCCTTCACTCTTCTGGACATCTGCCAAATATATCACTACTGGTACATTGAAAACTCTCACTTTGTGCATAAAATTTCTCTTTATAATAAAAAAAATGGAGTTTAATGACAGTGTTTTGAAAAGGATATACTGCTACTCTCCATATAGGGGAAATGTTGAATCACAGACAGGCACAACAAAAAAGACTGCTAAACAAACAAGCTTCTGGCCAAAAGGCCTTCTTCTTGAGTGGACCAGTGGCCTCAGTGGCCGTAAACAGTGGTTGTCCATGTATGATTGGTCTTGGTATGAGTATGTGTGTGTATTGTCTACTCCAGAAGAAGGCCTTTTGGCCCAAAGTTTATTTGTTCAGCAGTCTTTTTGTTGTGCTGTCTGAATCTCAGCATCTCTGCTGTATGGTGTGTAAAAACCTATCCTTTTTGCAATATTGTCATTATTCCATCCTCGATTTTCCATTACCTAAAATTTTCAGTTTGTTGCATAGATTTTGGTGGTTGAAATATTGGCTCAATGTTTTTTTGAAATGGCTGTCAATACAGGTATTTATTTACTATTTTTTAGAACTTCTGTTCTCAGGTGAATGAACATAAAAGATGACACTACCATTTCTTGCAATGCAGAGCTGCATACCACATGTCTCATCAAATGCTGTCTCATATTCATGATGTCTTCACACAAGGAAGCTTGTTGAGCAAAGGTTCATGGCTACCTCATCACCAAAGTTGTTTATATATTATTGGAATGTTTGAAAGGAAGAATATTTTGAAATAACCTTAAAATGGTAGACCAGTTGAATAAAAATGTTTGCCAGATATTGCAACAGTCAATATTATCGATCTCCATAAAGTTTATTTGAATGTGATTGCATGAGCACAAAAATTACTCTGACGAGCCAAAGCATTATGACTACCAGCTTAATAGCTTGTTTGTCCATCTTTGGAATGAATTACATCACTGATTTTGCATTTCAGTGATACAAAAGTTTGTTGGTAGGTTTGTGGAGGTATGTGACATGTAATTCACATAAATAACAGATCTCTGATGGTGCTCGACAGTGACCCAGGTGGGTACCATAGGATTTACATGAGTCAAACTTGGCCACTGAGACATCCTAGTGAGTTCAATATACTATAATGTTCCTCAAACCACTGTAGTATGGTTCTGGCTCTGAGACACAGGCAGTTATACTGCTGAAAGATGACATCGCCACTGTGGAAGACATCAAACATGAAGGAATGCAGTTGGTTTGTAATTGTCAGCATGTCTTTGATTATGACTACAGGTCTCATGAAAGAGGAGGAGAATGCTCCCACCAGCCTGCATCCATGGTGCACTGTATGTATTGAGCTGCTGTTCACCTTGATGATGGCATTTGTGGAGATAATCATTGACCTAACGTAGGAAAAATATAATTCACACAAGGAGCTGACATGTTTCCATTGAGTGATGGTCAAATTTCAATGGTCAGCTGTCTACTGCAATTGTAACTGATTATATCATTAGGTCAAAATGTGAACATGTAGGGAGAGCTCCTTGTTCAACAATGTACAATGAATGGTATGCTCCAAAACACTTGGGCTCTTTCAGCAGAAATGCCACAGATCATCATCTGTCCTACTTTAGGGAAGACTCCAAAAGGCATGTCCTGTGAAGTCATAGACTTCCATCCATTTTATGCCTCGTGGCAGTTTCACTGACCTTCTACCTCTTTCCGTAGGTGCTCATGGGAGTTGCAAGTGAACATTTTACCAGCTTTGCTAGTTTCAAAGCACTCTTCCACAGACTCTGTGTAATAATAATCTGACCTTTGTCAAACTCACTTATCTCAATGGATTTTCCCATTTGCAGCCCATATCTTCACTAGGGTGAGCTCCCGTGTCCATGTATGCTCTGCTTACATACTTTTTTTACTGTGCCATGTGCCTGAAAATGCCACCAGGCACCATCCAAGTCATGGTGGGCAGTGGTCACAATGTTTTGGCTAATCAGTTTGTTTGTTTGTTTGTTTGTGTGTGTGTGTGTGTGTGTGTGTGTGTGTGTGTGTGAGAGAGAGAGAGAGAGAGAGAGAGAGAGAGAGAGAGAGAGAGAGAGAGAGAGAGAGCTTGTGCATGTGCACATGCACATGTGTGTATGTTTGCAATCATATTCAACATAAACTGCAAGTCCAACTACTGTTATTTTTAAAATTATTTCTGATTTTAATTAAAATGACATTTTTCTTTGACTGAATGTACATGATATTCATGTGAGCTGTATGGGCATGCCGCGATGTTTGAGGTGTCCTGTCATGGGCTGTGCAGCCACTCCCACTGGAGGTTTGAGTCCTCCCTTGGGCATGGGTGTGTGTGTTGTTCTTAGCATAAGTTAGTTTAACTTAGTTTAAGTAGTGTGTAAGTCTGATGACCTACACAGTTTGGTCCCTTAGGGATTCACACACATTTGAACATTTATTGATGTGAGGCCCCTTTTATCTTAAACATATTGCATATGTTGACAAAATAACAAGAGATCTTGCTTTTGCATTGCTTGTCCAAAATGTAATATTAATTAAATCAGACAGGTTGAAAGCAAAACTGTTAAATAAGTGAATCTTATACTTCAGTGGGATGTGAATATATTAAGAAGATCCCAGAAGGAGAGGAGGAAATGAAATTAAACTTCAGTGATTGAGAAGATATGTGATGTTACTTCAATGATTAAAATTTTGAATCAAATTTATGAACACTTTGGCAGTATGAGCCTGCTTACCATTGTATCCCCCTTAGTCTGTGTGCATGCACTGATTCAGGTGAGAAGGGTGTCATAAAGTCACTGTAGCCTCTCCTGAGGCAAAATGGTCCACAATGGTTGCAACTGGTCCTTGATATCCTGGGTACTGTCACTAGCATGGAGTTGGCACATCTGCTGATCCCACACAAGTTCTATTAGGAACAGACCTGGGGATACTGCTGGCCATTAAAGTACCTCAACAACATGTGGATGGCTTGTAGAGAAACATGCCATGCGTGAATGAGCATCTTCCTGTTTAAAAATAGCACCATGATACCACTATTTGACATGTAAACACATGGGGTTGCAGGATGCCCATGATGTACTATTATGCATCCTGAGTTCTTCCTCTGCCATAACACCAGGATTAACATTGCTGTGCCTCTCCAAAACATTGGAAGAACAGGACATCTCCCCAGGTTTCTATTGTACCAAGCAGTGGTGGTCATGTGGAACAGCACAGAACCATAATTCATTGCTGAACAGAATGAGATGCCATTCATCAACATCGTGGCACTACTCCGAACACAACCATTTGTGTTGTGGTGGTAATGGTAGCCTACACATGGGATCATAATTCCCTAATTCAGCTGCTGCTAGTCTCATACCAATGGTTCAGGATGACACAGACTGTTTCAGAGAGTCCATTACTTGTTCTCAGATGTCTGGTGCATATGTAAAATGGTTACAATGTACATGTTGCATAATAAAGTGAATTTCTCTTGCAGTTGTCAGACTTACCCAACTGGAATCTTGACAGCAATTATGCCTACTTTCACTTTGCCATGCTGTCCAATGTTGGACTACTGTCACATCTGAATGCACCAAAAATCTGGATACTGTGTGAGTTGAGATCCACAAAGAGTCTCCTTTCAACAGGCTATCAGATGCTGACAATGCTGTCTCATATGGGTATGTGGCATCTAACTGTGCTTCACTGTGATCACTGCCCATCTGACACCATTCATACCTCTTTAGATCCTACTAGGCTAACTGGAAGACCTTACAATGATGGTGCTCATTTAATATTCCTCATTCACTTACTTCAGTTGTCATTGTCCGCTCTCTCTTCCACCTCAGCAAGAAGGGCCTGCAAATCCCTCAAATAGATATCCTGATATAGTCTAAAAGCATTACCTACAATCTTCAGTCCAGCAGTTGATGTTTCAGCTCCAACTGCTGAAAAATACTGCCTATTTCAATAAATATGACAGTGATCTATGGCTTTTAGTAAAGCAATCCTTTTCAAATACATAATTCAAAGTTCATTTGGATACAGTTGATCTATATACTATATCTTCTTGTTTCCACACTGAAAGCAAGCCCTTTACAATTAATTCCACACAGCATCTTGCACATTTCATATTTAAAATATGATTTTGTTTCAGCATCTCCTTGATGTGCTGGTACTGTGAGCAGGTGAAAGCAAGAAGAAACTACAGTAGTGCTTTCTCCTGAGGACATGCAGCAGTAATGCTCAGCTTAATGATATTGGCCTTGTCTCAAATAAGATATTGTGGAGGAAAAAATGTGACAGATCTTGGGATGGGGAATTCATGGGGATGTAGTAATCAGCAAAAACAAAACTGTCGTCCTATAGTCAGAGTGTGGCATGCTCAATTCCTTAATCAGGTAGATACATTATCAAATTTGAAAATAGACATGGATAGATTGAAATTTGATATAGAGAGAATTAACAAAGTGCAATGGCAGGAATAATAAATCTTCTAGTCAGGGGAGTACAAGTTTATAAACACAAAGTTGGATATGTTTAATGCAGGAGGAGGTCTAAAAATAAATAAGAAAACAGTAATACAGGCAAGAATACAATGAAAAGCATAACAGATACATTACAGTTCCAAGATGAAACATGAACCCAGCACCCTTCACAACAGTACATGTTTAAATGCCAAATAAATAAGTGATTGAGAGACTGTTTGATGTGGTAAAAGAAGTTATTCAGATGGTTAAGGAGAGGAAAACGTAATTGGTTGATTGGCATTCAGTAATAGCAAGAGAAGGAGAAGGAAATATCATAAGAGAATATAGACTGGGGAAAGGGAATGAAAGAGGAAGGTAATTTAATCGTGGCTAATTCTTTGTTTAAGAATAATGAAAAATGGTTGTATATGTGGAACAGACCTGTAGACCCTGGAAGGTGCCCCAGGAAGAATGGTCAATATTCAGGGATATGACAAGAATGATAATTCTAAGTAAAAATGTGTAATAAATATGGGCACTAAATGTAAAATGCATGTTTTAGGGGCTTTGAGCACTTTTTCAACTTTGGTACTGTGAAACAACTCTTTTGTACTGCAAGTTCTTTGCTTTCCATATTTTGAGAAAAGGTGCTTTGGATCAAAAAAAGAAAGAGAATTCAGTAAACATGGGCTCTAAAGTGCTTACCTTAAGAGCTATGCACACTTGTTCATATTCACTACTATGAAACCATCTCTTCTGCTGAACAAATGCTCATAGTTCTTAAAGCATGAGTTTTAGAGCCAATGTCCATTAGGCAGCTTTTTCTTGTTTTGGCCCATTCTACCTCCTCTCAAAATATGGAAAGCAAAGAGCTTTCTGTGGAACGTATTTGTTTCACAATATTGAAGATAAAGAAGTGCTCATAGCTCTTAAGGCATGCATTTTAGAACACACGTTTACTAGACTTATTTGCTTCAATAGATTGTTCCTGCCATATCCCTGAATATTATTCCTCCTAGATAGCCTATATAATGGTAAGACAGAGAGTTTGGAAACAGATTTTAAACTGTAAGGCATTTCCAGGAACAGACATGGACTCTGACCATAATTTATGACGAACCAGAGGCTGCTGAGAATTTTAAAGGGAGCATTAGGCAAAGATCAGCTGAAACAGGGGAAAGGAACACAACAGAAGTGAATGGGCAACACTGAGAGGCAAAATAATGGAGGTCACAAACTAGGTAAAAAGACAAGTCCAGCTAGGAAACTTTGGATAACACTGGGGATGATTAAATCTAACTGATGAGATTTGAAACCATAAAAATGTAGCAAATTTAGTGGGTGAATGGGGATATAAATGTCTAAAACTGAGACTGATAGAAAGTGCAAAATGGCTAAGCAGGAATGGCTAGAGGACAGATGCAAGGGTGTAGAAGCATGTGTGACGAGAGGTAAGATAAATGGCACCTTTAGGAAATGGAGATGGTGGTAGCAGACACAATACTGGCATCTGTTGATGACGTGATTGTTGCCAACACCCTGGAGCAAGTTTTTGCCAATACTTTCTGATTTCTCAACACTGTGAAGAAAATTAGGCTGATGGTGAGTGATGATAAAACAAAATATCTTCCTTCAAATGTTGTTGATGGGAAGAGCATCAACAAATAATAAAAGATAATGACATGTTTTAGTCTGATCAGTTTATTCAAGTCATGACTAATATCACACAAAAATAAAATCCAACTGTGCATGATGCTAGTATGGCTGAAATTGTTATATGCTTGTGGAACCTGTGCAACAACTAAAGAAGCAATCTGCCCCTTTTAGAGGAAGGTACTTTGAAAGATCTATGGTCCCATCTATAATATCATGGAAAGTAAATGGGAATGAAGACTGAAAGGAGGCCTGTACCAGCAGTTTGAAGAAAGCACATTGTCTGAATATCAGGGCAGAAGAGCTACTATAGTGGTTTGGAAACATCCTTCAAGCTGATGAATCCGTCCTATACCAAGTCCTCTGTTATGTGCTCTGAAGTTTTCCTGGCATATTTCCAAACTGTTCTCGGGTATCTGACCAGGTAGTGTCATAATTTATCCACAATATTATGGCAGACGTAACGCTGCCATCTTCAGGTGGTTCCTGACGAATGCTGTGCTCTTCCTCTCGCTACCCTATATGTACTAACTGTTACCCCCTCCCCCGTTCCTCTCCTGGGGTCTTTGGTGTGGCCAGCGTGGTGGCTACTGGAGGTGGTGGGTAAAGCGGCACCTGGGTCTGAACTGGAGTCTGCAGTCTTCCTGCTGCCGCCATCGGGGGCGGTCCTCGATCTCTGGGAGCACATCTTTCTCTCCAGGCTGAGTGCAAGGTTCCAAGCCTGACTACGTTGAAGGCCGTTGTCTTTATTAACTGGATCATCCTAATGTGTTCTTTTATAACTTTTTATAGTATGCTGCTTTCTCTTTTATTTGTAGTGTGCTCATTTCTTTTGTTTTTCTGCTGTAGACCTTGGAGGTCTGTTGAATCAATAAATGATGATGATGATGGTGATGATGTTAGGAAAATAGAGGAGGCCTTTGGAGATAATAGAAATAGCTGTATGAATATCAGGAGCTCAGATGACAAACCACTACTAAGTAAAGAAGTAAAAGCTGAAAGGTGGAAGGAATGCACAGAGAAAACAAACTTGAGGGCAATATTATAGATAGAGAGAGGGAAGCAGGAGGAGATGAAATAGGAGATATACTGTGAGAAGAATTTGGCAGTGCATGAAAGACTAAGTTGAAATATGTCCTCTGGCATAGATGATATTGCCTCAGAATTATTGAGATTCCTGGGAGAGCCAGCCATGATAAAACTATTCCACTTGGGGTGCAAGATGTATGAGACAGGAGAAATACCTTCAGACTTCAAGAAGAATGTAATTATTCTAATTGCAAAGATGGCACATGCTGACAGGTGTGAATAATGTTGAAGAATCAGTTCAATAAGTCATGGCTGAAAATACATACATGAATTATTTACAGAAGAATGGAGGAAACATCAGTTTTGGTTATGGATAAAAGAAAGAGAAACAAGGCTGTACTGACCTTGTATCTTAGAAGGTAGGTTCAAGAAACGCAAACTTGTGATGAACTCTTCTCAGGTGATCAGCTGAGTGGTGGTGTCGTCTTGTCACAACATTTTGATGAGTTTCGTACCCATCCTCCTCAGGTGAGGTGCCAGTATGCTGTGGTGCACATATCTTTGTAGTTACTTGATCTCTGTCCTCTTCTGCAGGTGGGCCAATAATGTGCCTCTGGAAAAGGGTTCTGACCGATGTGCCCCATGACGGGGCATCACAACATGGCTGGTGGTAGGGTATCATAGCGCAGCTCTGGTGCGGGCATAGAGTCCTGGTCACTGACCATTCTGCCCATAGATGCCACCACCTTCAGAATGGAGCATTCCTGATGTATCTTCTCAATTGCAGAATCCCACACTGCACTAACTTCAAATCCACTATACCGGTTGACAGGATTCTTGTGGAGACATATTTCCACTGCCTCCTTGAAGATGGAGTCCCAGAATCTGTTGACACTGCATATCTTCTCCATTTTTTCAGAGTTGACGGTGTGCCCCTCGTTAATGCCATGCTCTGCTACCGTAGGCTTGCTTATGTGTCCTAAGTACATGTTTGTGGTGTCTCCTCAACAATCTGGTCAACAGGGACATTGGATTTCAACTTAGTGCAGCATGGGATTCCACACTTGAGAAGATACATCAGGTATGCTCTGTTCTGAAGGTGGTGACATCCACTGAAAGACTATACAGCATCCAGGACTCGACACCCACACCAGAGCTGTGCCGTGAGCCCCCACCACCAGCCACATCATGATTCCCCACCACCGGCCATGCCGCTCAACACCCATTTCTGGAGACATGTGATTAGCTCAACTGCAGAAGAGGACAGTGATCAAGTAGATATGTGCAGCACAGCACTCTGACACCTCGATTGAGGAAGATAGGTATGAAACTCATTGAAACATTGTGACAAGATGATGCCACCACTCGGCTGATCATCATTGGAATACTCTGAGAAAGCCTGTAATTGCAAGGCAAACTTGTGCTTACGGTATTTGTATCTTTAGAGAAAGCTTTTCACATTGTTGACTGGAATACTCTTTTTGATATCCTGAAGACAAAAGGGATAAAATAAGGCTTTGAAAGTTATCTAGAACTTAAAGAAAAACCAGACTGCAGTTTACAGGTTAGTGGAAAAGAATAGGAAGTATTAGCCTATCCCTGATATTGATCTAGTTGGACAGTGAGCAACAGTAAAGAAAACCAAGGAATAACTTGGAAAGAGGGTTAAAGTTCAGTGAGAAGAAATAAAAATTCTGAGGTTGGCTGATGACATTGTAATTAAACAGAAAAGTACTATGAAGAGCATTTTAACTAAATGAATAGTGTCTTGAAAATGGTTTGTGACATGAACTTCAGCAAAACTGCTACAAGAATAATAGATTGTAGTAAAATTAAATCTGATCATGCCAAGGGAATTAGATTTGGAAATGAAACCCTAAAAGTAGTAGACTAGTTACTAATTTGATGGCAAAACAACTGCAGATAGTCAAAGTAGTGAGGATATAAAATGCAAAGTAGCTATAGCAAGAAAAAAATTTCTGAAAGAAGAATAACTTGTTGACATGTAATATCAATTTAAGAGTTATGAACTCTTTATCAGGTTTTTTTCTGGAGTGTAGCCTCATATTGGAGCCACACAAGGATGATAAGCAATCCAGACTCCAGACAAGAAGAGAATAAAAGCTTTTGAAATATTGTACTATAGAAGAATACTGAAGATTAGATGGGTAGACTGACTGAATAACAACTGAAGAAGCACTGAATCAGATTGGGGGGAAAATAAATTTGTGGCACAACTTAACTGAAAGAAGGAATCAGTTTATAAGAAACATTCTGTGATATCAAGCAATTTCAATTCCATAATACAAGGAACTGTAGGGGGTAAAAGTTTCTGCAGGAGGCCATGGGGTGAATACAGTAAGCAGGTTAAAATGGCTGTAGGTTGCAGTAGTTATTTTGAGATGAAGAGGCTTTCACAGAATAGACTATCATGAATTGCTACATCAAATCAGTCTTTGGACTGAATACCACAACGACACCAAGAACAACAGCATACCAGTCACCATGCAATATTCCACACAAGTGACATATGGAAGCTTGAACAAAATACCAATGTCTGAGATACATTTACATAAAAATATCATTTAAACTTCACTATAAAGTCAATTACTGTCAACCTCTATCTGAGATAGGTTGTCAAAGTTTTCCTTCAGAGATGGAGATTTTCCAGAGAAGCTGGATTAATACAAATTCTCTGCTTACATAAACTTGTATATGGTAAACTTTTTAAAGAGAGTTGCTTAAGAAATTTCGTTTTCAAAACTCTATATATAGAAAGTATTACACCTCAAAGTATTACATGTACAGAGCTAAAAATTTGTGCAGCTTCATGAATTTACAAGTTGAATATGGTGCTGATATTTCCAATCTCTAAGTTAGTCAAAAGGGATTGTTAACCTAGCATCTTTTTCTACTAAAATACACATGTCACATTTTGAAAAATTATAAGAATATTTCAACATGAGCTGCAGGATGCGGCTTAATTGCACATATTATTCAGCTTTTGAGTGTGGCTGCTGTTTTAGATGAACTTAAGAAATTAAAAACAAAATACTTTTTCTCAGAAACTATTCACACCAATCTCAGAATACTTTACTTTTAAGTATGTCTGAATATAATAAGTTAAATTTTGATGTATGTTACATAACAAATGGCTTCAGTGACACAATGTTGTGCAACCCACAAGTTCTGTGCTACAGGTTGTGCAGGCTACAGGGGAGCAAGGGTAAAATCCACACTCTCTTTGTTGAAGGCTAACTGGCAATTATGTAGCAAGCAACAAAAGCTTGCTTGGATCTGTAGAGGATGAGGATGGAGATTTCAGTGTGGAGTTTTCCAAAGTGGGACAATCTGTGGATTTAACTGAACTGCTGGGGAAAAGAATTTCATTTGCAAGGGAATAATAGAGAGATAATGAAAAAATTTTCAGTGGATTGTTCAAACCTCCCAGACCATTTCCACCTAACCAATAACACAGCTTGAGATTCCCCCTGGGAATGAAAAACTGATGTATAAGAAGCCATACCAGTTTCCCTATCACCTCCAACTGGTGACTGAAGAATTATGAGCCAGCTACTCATTTTTATCAATTGGCAGTATTCTGTTGACTGGTTTAAACTGTGTGCAGTCAGCTAAATGTGCATCTACATTCTCCCGTGAATGAAAATAGCACAAGCAGTGTTCACATCTACAATTATGGCAAAAATCAATTATGCTGCTATTTGCCAATCTCAGCACATATTTTATGCAATCAGAATGAGATATTATAAACTTAACAACATTAATGATACAAATATAATAGAGGGAAACATTCCATGTGGGAAAAATATATCTAAAAACAAAGATGATGTGAATTACCAAACAAAAGTGCTGGCAGGTCGATAGACACACAAAAAACACAAACATACACACAAAATTCAAGCTTTTGCAACCAATGGTCGCTTCATCAGGAAAGAGGGAAGAAGAGGGAAAGACGAAAGGATGTGGGTTTTAAGGGAGAGGGTAAGGAGTCATTCCAATCCCAGGAGCAGAAAGACTTACCTTAGGGTGAAAAAAGGACATGTATACACACACACACACATATATATATATATATATATATATATATATATATATATATATATATATATATATATATAAAACAGAAAGAAACTTCCACATGGGAAAAATATATTAAAAACAAAGATTCCAAGACTTACCAAGCGGGAAAGCGCCGGCAGACAGGTACATGAACAAAACACACAAACACACACACAGAATTACGAGCTTTCGCAACTGGCAGTTGCTTCGTCAGGAAGGAAGGAAGGAGAGGGAAAAATGAAAGGATGTGGGTTTTAAGGGAGAGGGTAAGGAGTCATTCCAATCCCGGGAGCGGAAAGACTTCCCTTAGGGGAAAAAAAGGACAGGTGTACACTCACACACACACACACACACATATCCATCCGCACATACACAGACACAAGCAGACATATTTTTGTTCATGTACCTGTCTGCCGGCGCTTTCCCGCTTGGTAAGTCTTGGAATCTTTGTTTTTAATATATATATATATATATATATATATATATATATATATATATATATATATATATATATATATATATATATATATATATATATCCATCTGGATCAGACTCTGAATGTGGCTTCCGGCAGGGATACAACTTCCTCAAATCCTGCCCTGAAATGAGATCCATCCTTCATGAAATCCTCCCCACTCCACCAAGAGTGTCTTTCCGCCATCCACCTAACCTTCGTAACCTCTTAGTTCATCCCTATAAAATCCCCAAACCACCTTCCCTACCCTCTGGCTCCTACCCTTGTAACCACCCCCAGTGTAAAACCTGTCCCATGCACCCTCCCACCACCACCTACTCCAGTCCTGTTACCCAGAAGGTGTACACGATCAAAGGCAGAGCCATGTGTGAAAGCACCCACATGATTTACCAACTGACCTGCCTACACTGTGAAGCCGTCTGTGTGGGAATGACCAGCAACAAACTGTCCATTGCATGAATGGACATAGGCAGCCAGTGTTTGTTGGTAATGAGGATCACCCTGTGGCTAAACAAGCCTTGGTGCACGGCCAGCACATCTTGGCACAGTGTTACACCGTCCGGGTTATCTGGATACTTCCCACTAACATCAACCTGTCAGAACTCCGGAGATGGGAACTTGCCCTTCAGTATATCCTCTCTTCTCATTATCCACCAGGCCTCAACCTCCGCTAATTTCAAGTTACCACCGCTCATACCTCACCTGTCTTCCAACAACATCTTTGCCTCTGTACTTCCGCCTCGACTGACATCCCTGCCCAAACTCTTTGCCTTTACAAATGTCTGCTTGTGTCTGTGTATGTGTGGATGGATAGGTGTGTGTGTGTGTGTGTGTGTGTGTGTGTGTGTGTGTGTGTGTGTGTGTGTGTGTGTGTGTGCGAGTGTATACATGTCCTTTTCCCCCCCTAAGGTAAGTCTTTCTGCTCCCGGGATTGGAATGACTCCTTACCCTCTCCCTTAAAACCCACATCCTTCCGTCTTTCCCTCTCCTTCCCTCTTTCCTGATGAAGCAACCATTGGTTTCGAAAGCTTCAATTCTGTGTGTATGTTTGTGTTTGTTTGTGTGTCCATCGACCTGCCAGCACTGTTGTTTGGTAAGTCACTTCATCTTTTTTTTTTTTTATATATAGAACAACATTAATGGATTGACATTTTTCTTGAGGTGGTGATTTGCGAATTCTTTGTCATCTCTCTTACGATCTGCAACCACCCATCCACAATCTGAGCACTGAATATGACAGACTTTTACAGAAACATTTTCATTATCCTCCTCCTCTTCCTTCTGCTTTTTCTTCTTCATAGCCTTTAAGGGCTCAAAGCTGCCACACTGATCTCCTATTTTGGCCTCAAAACAATTCTATCTCATGCTACTTCCTTCCAGTTATTTACACCCATCCTGTTGCATATTGTTTTAATTTCATTTGCCCAATGCTAATGGATCTCCCTCTTGGTATCTTGCCAAATAATTTCCCCACAAATATTCTTAAAACTGCTTAATCCGCTTTCATCCTCATCAGATGGTCAACTCAATGAAGTTATCTGCAATTTAATATGCTCATTATTGTTGTTGTTGTCATAGAATGTGGATTTCTGTGTTGTGTCTTGTTTTCCAACTATGGAATTCATTATCATAGTAAGGACTAAAGATTTTTCTTTAAATTTGGTCTTGAAATATTGGTTTCTGGTGTTCTTCCACTTCTTCATGTTTCTGCCTCATAGGTTAGGACTGGTCTGATGATTGCATCCTATAACTTCATTTTAATTTTCATTGACTATAGTTTAGGCCTTAGAAGTTTTTGTATGAGGTAATAGGCTCTATTAGAATTCTGTGCTCTCATTTTCACATCTGTTTGTTTCTGATTCTGTCCATCTATCATTGTGCCGAGAAATCTGAACTGTCCAGAACATTTAAATTTGTTTAATGACTAATACACTCCTGGAAATTGAAATAAGAACACCGTGAATTCATTGTCCCAGGAAGGGGAAACTTTATTGACACATTCCTGGGGTCAGATACATCACATGATCACACTGACAGAACCACAGGCACATAGACACAGGCAACAGAGTATGCACAATGTCGGCATTAGTACAGTGTATTTCCACCTTTCGCAGCAATGCAGGCTGCTATTCTCCCATGGAGATGATCGTAGAGATGCTGGATGTAGTCCTGTGGAACGGCTTGCCATGCCATTTCCACCTGGCGCCTCAGTTGGACCAGCGTTCGTGCTGGACGTGCAGACCGCGTGAGACGACGCTTCATCCAGTCCCAAACATGCTCAATGGGGGACAGATCCGGAGATCTTGCTGGCCAGGGTAGTTGACTTACACCTTCTAGAGCACGTTGGGTGGCACGGGATACATGCGGACGTGAATTGTCCTGTTGGAAAAGCAAGTTCCCTTGCAGGTCCAGGAATGGTAGAACGATGGGTTTGATGACGGTTTGGATGTACCGTGCACTATTCAGTGTCCCCTCGACGATCACCAGAGGTGTACGGCCAGTGTAGGAGATCACTCCCCACACCATGATGCCGGGTGTTGGCCCTGTGTGCCTCGGTCGTATGCACTCCTGATTGTGGCGCTCACCTGCACGGCGCCAAACACGCATACGACCACCATTGGCACCAAGGCAGAAGCGACTCTCATCGCTGAAGATGACATGTCTCCATTCGTCCCTCCATTCACACCTGTCGCGACACCACTGGAGGCGGGCTGCATGATGTTGGGGCATGAGCGGAAGACGGCATAACGGTGTGCGGGACCGTAGCCTAGCTTCATGGAGACGGTTGCGAATGGTCCTCGCCGATACCCCAGGAGCAACAGTGTCCCTAATTTGCTGGGAAGTGGCGGTGCGGTCGCCTACGGCACTGCGTAGGATCCTACGGTCTTGGCGTGCATCCGTGCGTCGCTGCGGTCCGGTCCCAGGTCGACGGGCACGTGCACCTTCCGCCGACCACTGGCGACAACATCGATGTACTGTGGGGACCTCACACCCCACGTGTTGAGCAATTTGGTGGTTCGTCCACCCGGCCTCCCGCATGCCCACTATACGCCCTCGCTCAAAGTCCGTCAACTGCAAATACGGTTCACGTCCATGCTGTCACGGCATGCTACCAGTGTTAAAGACTGCGATGGAGCTCCGTATGCCACGGCAAACTGGGTGACACTGACGGCGGCAGTGCACAAATGCTGCGCAGCTAGCGCCATTCGACGGCCAACACCGCGGTTCGTGGTGTGTCCACTGTGCCATGCGTGTGATCGTTGCTTGTACAGCCCTCTCGCAGTGTCCGGAGCAAGTATGGTGGGTCTGACACACCGGTATCAATGTGTTCGTTTTTCCATTTCCAGGAGTGTAGATATAATTGGTTGTGTTGTACATTTCTACATGTTTAAATTATCATGTATTCTTTTTCCTGATCATTTACTTTGATGCTAAATATGGGTGCTTCTTCTATGAGGTACACAAATAACTGTCTAATCTCTACTTCACTTTTCCCAATGAGTTCTGTATCATTTGCCCATGTTAAAACCTTAACTTTATTTCTTTGGAAGATCCCGGCAGGTACTACCTTGAGTTTCCTCACAGCTCGCCTGAGGGTACGTTAAAGACAAAAGGGAGCAGATCATATCCCTGTCTTAGTGCACTTTTATTCTGAAAATGGTTGGAAGCATATTTTACAAAGATTATGAATTTAATTGGAAATCCTAAGTGCATCACTACATTCCACAGGCTTTGCCTGTGAAAGGAGTTATATTATTTCATAAAATCAATGAATAAATAATGTATTTTCTGTTGACATTCCCATAATTTTTATTTGTGGTTTTAATTACAAATATATTGTTAGTAGTGGATCTACCTGTATGAAAGCCATATTTATAATCTCCAGTTATATTTTCTGTGTACAGTTCCAAGTGATTTAGCAATATACAAGGGAAAATCTGATAGGTTGTGTTAACTATTGATGTCCCTCTATAGTTTCTGAACTCTTCATCTTATTTATATATTTGGACTACTAATTCATTCCGTTCTGTTGGTATGGTCTCTGTTTTCTAGTTTTTATCTGTGTCAGATGAAACAATCATCTGTGTAGTGCCTGTCCCCTGTAATTTAGTATCTCAGTTGGAATGCTGTTACTCTCACTTGCCTTGCAACTTTTATGTGTTTGATACTTCTCAGCACCTTCTCATATTCACAACCCCCCCCCCCCCCCCCATCATCATGAAGTTGTTCTCTATCTCTTAAAGTTGGTTAAAAGACACTCACATTAAAACATGACGGTTGCTGTTTGTAATGAATACGAGATTAGATTTTGCGTGTTGACCACTTACATGGCTGTTAGATTGCGAAGCTTGGCGGCAGCAAGAGGTGGAATGATGCCTGTAAGCTGTCAATGTTAAGTTTACCTTTGGCCCCTTACTTATTGGTACACTTCATGTTGACTGCCTTCATGTTGATTTCATGTTGACTGTTTGATACCATCTTCAGTGATCTAACAGCTGTATGAACATGAATAACTCTATGATATGCTTTCAAGTAACAGCATTACTTCCATGTGTAATTTATACCACAGCTGTTGTAGTGTGCAGACAACATTGTCCCTCCTATGTCCCTCCTCAATGTGGTAACAAAATTCTCTTTCCTGCTTTCTCTGCACCTCACACTCTACTGTGGTCGAACAGTAACTTAGCAATGACAACTTATACTGACTGCTATTGCTATCTATCAGTGGCAGGTGTTGTGATCAATTATTTGTGATCATCAATTTTATCTGTTTTCCATCATTCCATTACTTGCTCTAAATTACATACCTTTGTGATTTATTTGTGAGTTGCTAAGGAAACCCAGATGATTAATGTCATTAGTGAGTGGGATGCCTGGTGTTCTTGATGTTTCTTTGGCAGATTCTCTCACATGCAAGAATCTAATTCCATGTTAATGAAGCATAGAAAATTGTTTGACCTTTTGTCATAAATATGGAGTGCTACTGGATGAGGAAAGAAGGAACAGTTTTAAAATAAGCTACTGCTGTTGAAGTGCCTTGGCAAAGTAAATAATTCTCAAAAAAACCACTAAGGAACTGTATAAGAAAGAGTTATAATTGGTGTAACAAATATACAACACAAATCTCATAAAAATAGTAAAAACCAATGCAAAACAGCCTGGTCTGTAATTAATACTGTTAAAGCTGAAGCCAAAAACTTTGACAAGACAGTCACAATACCAGCAGATACATTCAACAAATATTTTGTAAGCTGTGCTGATGATATCAAAAAGTTGATCAGTTAACCCAACATAACATATATAGATTATCTTAAGACTGCAAACCTAAATCATAATAGGACCAGATCATCATTGAAATACTTTAAAGAGGTATGCCAACATGAAGTTCTTAAGAAAGTCAAAGAAATGGAAAATTCATACAGTACAGATATTTTTAATATGTGAAACAATCTATTGTAAGAAACTCTACATAACATTGCAGCACCATTAACATATTCTATAAACCTGTGTCTCATAGAAGGCGTTTTTTCCTGATCCTCTCAAACTAACCAAGGTGACTCCAGTCTTTAATAAGGGTATCAAATCAGATCCTGCAAACTACAGACCAGTTTCACTAATTCCAGTACTAGGAAAAGTCTTTGAAGGCATAATATATTAGCAAATGTATGAGTACCTAGAACTAAATGATATGTTAAGTACACCACAGTTTGGTTACAGAAAACGAAGGTCAGCTATACATGCCATAGAGCTCTTAGTCAGAGATATTTTAGCAGCATTCGAGGACCTTGCTCACACACAGTAACCTTATGTGATCTGTGTCACGAGTTATATATTTGTTGAAGAGATTGATGAGTTGTGTGACATTTGAGTACGTAAGGACAGTGTACTTTGCCTTTTTTAAATCTGTTTTAATCAGAGTAATGGCTAAGGTAGATAATAGGACACATTGTAAACCATTATTCATTAAATATAGAATTTTAACAGTTATTAATTTATATCTTCTTGACAGTGTTAACTACATACTTGCTGAACTACCTAATTTAAGTGTAACAAATCAAAGGCACAACTACTATACAATAACCTGTACTTCTCTGCTGTTGCCACAAAATAGATTTGCTAAAACTAACAATAGTCATAAGTACATGGCAATTAAAATATATAACAAATTGTCTAACAATGTGTCAAACAAGCCTGACAAATTATTTAAAGAAAATGTACATAACTTCTTGTTAACTAATCCATTCCAGTAAGTAGAAGATTTTTTAGAAGTGCCCAATATCAAATTAAATATGTAAAAATTTATTTTGTAAAATTAATAGGTTAAGTGAACTGATGAAGTCTATTGCATGTAATAATGCTGAATGACCAATAATGAATCTGAATCAGAATCTGTGTACCAATTCTAATCACTGAAACAGTTTATGCCATTCAGCTGCTGATATTTTAGGATACTGATCTGAATAAACATCTTGTACTTGAACAAAACTGTCCCTCCCCCCACTCCCTTCCCCCCCCCCCCCCCCCCTAAAAAAGGAAAAATTATCTAACACCTTGGGGGTGCTTCTGGAATTTGTAGTTAATGATTCTGGATTGGAACAGTTCAATAGATTGTCCAAATATTCCTTGCTTGCTGATAAAGTTTTGCATGCTTAAACAATCATATTGCCATCTTTATTCTTCATTATTTTAGTTTTGTAATTAAAACCTCTTATTAATGTAGTTGACAATGTGAAACATTTCCAGACACCATTATTTTGGTGATATTTGTAAATAGATTCATTCTGTTGTTGTACACTTTATATCTTTTTCTTACAATTTATTTTATTGGCCTGCTTTTATTTCTGCCAGTAAAGATTTTTATCTGCATAAATTAATAACCTGGTCTTGAATTCCCTCACATTTTTCACCACTTCTTCTTGCCTCTCTTTTCTCTCCATACATTATTAAGTGCAACTGTGAGGGAGACTTCTTTTATTCTATTCCAGCACTCATTAATGGTTGTTCCATGATTTTCTTTCATGCTACATGTAACCTCAAATCAGTTTGAAACTTCATCTTTGACTTTTAGTATTTCTTCTGTGCCTATTAAATTTTCTACATCAAATTTGGTCCAGGTTTGATTTTCATTTTAGGAGCTTTTCATTCTGTCTCATTTTTGCCTATTACTATATGGTGGTCTGACCTTATTTCCACTCCTCAGGAGGATCTTACTGCACAGATTGCCTTTCTATGTCTGTTACATATGAGAACATGGTCATTTTGAGTTACCATTTTCTTAATTCTTGAAGTACAGATTTATTTATGTGTATATTTATGAGGGAAGGTCATGTTGCCAGTAATCATTCCTGTCAATGGAGAAAAATTTATCAACCAAATGGCATTGTCATCACCTTCTTCATGTTAATTTTCATTTCTAAAGTAGAGTTGAAAACATCCTACTTTTTCATTAAAATCCCCTATTACTTTCTTCACATTGTGACTTGGTACCTTGAGCTGTACATCTCACCAGTTTTCATTGAACTAATCCTTTACTGTGTCATCTTCGTTATAAGTTGGTACTTAACAGTTTATCATTGACGAACTGAAGCATTTGGATCTCAGTCTAGATAACATAATCTTTCATCAACTGCTTCACAGACTACTACTGCAGAAAGAAAATCATTTTTTATGCAGAATACTGTTCTAAATTCATGGAAACCCCTTTCTTTACACCTTTAAAATTGTATATTTATCTGTATCTTGTATATTTCTTCCCAACAGCCTTGTCTCCTGTATTGCTGCTATTGTTACACTGTAAATGTCTACTTGTTTACTGTGTCATGTGAAGGATCCCATTGTAAACATATTTTGAACATTCCACATTTCCAATTTCAAGTCCACTTCCTAGTTATAGGTCATCGTAGAACGAAATTTTCACTCTGCAGTAGAGTGTGCACCTATATGAAACTTACTGGCAAATTAAAACTGTGTGCCAGGCCAAGACTCAAACTCAGGACCTTTGCCTTTTGAAAGAAAGTGCTCTACAGATTTAGCTACCCAGGCATGACTCACAACCCATACTCACAGCTTTACTTCTACCAGTACATTGTCTCCTACCCTCAAAAGTTCACATAAGTTCTCCTGCAAGACTTGCAAGACTAGCACTTCTGGAAGAAAGGATGTTGCAGAGACATGGTTTAGCCATAGCCTGGCCGATGTTTCCATTCAGCAGAGCACTTGCATGTGGAAGGCAAAGATCCCAAGTTTGAGTCTTGATCTGGCACACAGTTTTAATCTGCCAAGGGGTTTCATATCAGCACACACTCTGCTGCAGAGTGAAAAATTTCATTCTGGTAACATCCCCCAGGCTGTGGTAAGCCATGTCTCCACAGTATCCTTTCTTCCAGAAGTGCTAGTCTTGCAAGTTTTGCAGGAGAACTTCTGTGAAGTCTGGAAGGTAAAAGATTAGGTACTGGCAGAAATAAAGCTGTGAGGACAGATCATGAGTTGTGCTTGGGTGGCTCAGTCAGCAGTGTGAGTGTACAAGCTGTGGCAGGAATTTAGAGCAGCAGTTTCCTCTGCAGAGCATGACTGGCAGTTGGTATGGGGTGTGGCGAGTGGCTAGTGTGTATGCGGCATTGGAAAAACCCGAGTGGACACTTGGCAGGGGTGCATATGGCCATGTTTATGCTCTTGCAGAAATTTATATGCCACAGGAAAGTTGATAAAAACAAAGCTAAGAGTGACACGGAAGTGCGAGTTGGCACTCATGGACAAAAAAATATGTAAAGCTAAATTATCTAGGTGCACCACAAAAATATACAATAGCTTAGAACTCATTGTTGTCTTAAAAATTGTAAATTTATGGAAGCTAATATCTTGGCAATGCTTTAGCCAATTAATATGAACAAAGTGTCTATGGATGCAGCTATTAGAGCTGCATCGATCAATCATAGACAATTTAGCAAAACGTCTACCAATTTTGAATGAGAGGTTGGAATATGGGATTTGACTGAGAGAAACTGTGTTTCTGATAATAAATAAATTTAATGAGATGAAACTAGTGGCAGCATTCTAAAGTTTAAAGAGGTAGATGAATAATTAAGTATGTATTTTTATTTACTTATTTATGTTTAGTATCAAAAATCTGCGAAAAGCAAAATCATGTCACAAGAACATTATTTCAGAAAAAATGGTGGCAGATACAAAAATTGAACTTTAAATTATTATTGCCCAGAAAATTTCCATGTTTTTCAGTATATCATGAGAATATTTGTAATTTTTGTCAAACATTATTTTTAGTTCTGCAGTCATTTCGAGGGTGGATGCGGCTGTCATCTTTGAGGACATTCGATTTTGAGCGACACTAAGAACCAGACATGCCTTGCATCTGGCGGTGATAGTGGATTGCTAGCCATGTTTGAGGACAAGTATGTATGCAGAGTTCAAAAGCGATCAAGATGAGTGCAGTATAGTGGTTTAGGACAGCAGATAAGAGTGTATCACAACATATGAATTTCATAGTGAAGTGTTGTAGCGTCAGTTATTGCATGTTTTGTTATATTTTACTTCAGCTTAAAAACTGAGTTTACAACTGGTGTGAGCTGGCACCCTATGATGCAAAACGCAGCCAAACATTGAGACCAGCTTCATCTCTGGACCACTCAATTAAGTTGAGTGTAACAAATATAATTATTTTTGTGCCATAGCACATGGGGGCTTGAGCCAAACTTCTCAAACTTCAATGTGTAGTGCCCAGTACAGTTGTAGTAGTGCACTTGTCCATGAAAGGCAAAGGTCCTGTGTTTGATACACAGTTTGGCGTACAGTTTTAATGTGCTGAGCAGTTTCATATCATTACACCCTCAACTGCAGAGTGAAAATTTCACTCTGGAAACATACCCCAAACTGTGGCTAAGCCATGTCTCTGCAATATCCATTTTGCCAGAGGTGCTAGTCTCAAATTTTGCAGGATAACTTCTGTGTAGTTTGGAAGGCAGGAGATGAGGTAATGGTGGAATTAAAGCTGTGAGGATGGGTCGTGAGTCATGTTTGCTTCTGTCAGTAGAGCACTTGCAAGCCAAAGGCAAAGGTACCAAGTTCAAGTATCAGCTTTAATCTGTCAGAAATATTCAAAGGTTATCATATTTTTGTGTTCGTACTTCATCTGAGACATATGTGAGATGGCGTAGTCTTGGAATTTTTCCATTGCTGGGTTGGAAGTCCTACACAAAACCCTAACCTGGAGGACTGAGTGTTTCCTGTAGCTATCTTTCCACCTAAGACAGCAATGCCATTTTTAAAAATGTGAACATGTTTCAGCTCTGCAGGGAACAATATTTTGGCAAATTTTAATTTCTTTCCATGATGCCAACATTTAGGTGTGTGGTTCACAAGTTGATTTACAGGATTTATTACATTGACTTGATGTTCATTACTGCTTATTTATCTGCTATCACTTGAGGCAGTTTTGTGTGTACTCCTGCATAAAATTGCTTAATTTTATGGGAACAGGACACAATTATTGGTTAAATGCAATAACTGTTCCCATTAAATTCCACATAGAAATATATTTGTAGTAAGTCATATATGTGTACACAGCTTGCAATACAGAACAGAACTAAAAACTAACATGGAGGCTCGGCAGAGCAATCAGAGTCCAAAGATGGGGTTAATCGTGGTCAATATGACCTATCAACACCATAGGTTCATTTACATTAATGTGCTGTTGAACTATTTCCTTCAGTGCCCAGCTAGAATACTCTCTCTTGAAACATCTCATGTTTCCTGAACAGCTTATCAAGAACATTAGTTGAATACTAGTATGATATTAAACTCAGTCTTTATTGTGAGGTAAATTTGTTTTACTGCACCTGACTTAGCAAAGAAAATGTTACACACAAGCAAAAAAAATTTTTTAAGAGGTTTGTTAATTAGCTAATCTCAGGTCTCAAAATTGTGTCCCATAGGGGTGTGAGGCTTTCTTGTCTGTTTGCCCCACCATTATGAAAGAAAATCTGCGAGGTTGAGTTTTCAGCAATCTCTTTCAGGAAGCTTTCTTTGGGATTGTGTTCCTAGCGAAAAGAAAAACCACATAACAACAAGGCAGAAAACATGCTGACTAATGCGTACCAGTCACAAGTTTTGCCTGATGACTCAGTGTGATAGCATACTATAAAAGTTGCAAGACCCATTGCTGTAGCACAGTTGTTGATGCTGCATTTTCAGACTCCACCAACACCACTACCACCACCATAGTCACCACCTTTGTAAAAATCTAAACACAAAATGCTCCACTACTAGTAGAACCCATATGTATTTTGCTTATCAATTAACTGTTTTAATACATGGAAGTAGGGATTCAATTTTACAGACTTTTGAAGAATCTCTGTGAGGGTAGGATTGCAGTAAGCACTGTGAAACTATCTACATCAACATGACTACTCTGCAATTCACATTTAAGTGCTTGGCAGAGGGTTCATTGAACCACAATCATACTATCTCTCTACCATTCCACTCCCTAACAGCGCACGTGAAAAACGAACATCTAAACCTTTCTGTTCGAGCTCTGATTTCTTGTATTTTATTTTGATGTTCATTCCTACCTATGTAGGTTGGGCTCAACAAAATATTTTCACATTCAGAAGAGAAAATTGGTGACTGAAATTTCATAAAAAGATCTCGCTGCGACGAAAAACGTCTTTGCTGTAGTGACTTCCATCCCAATTTGTGTATCATATCTGCCACACTCTCTGCCCTATTACGTCATAATACAAAACGAGCTGCCATTTTGTGCACCCTTTCGATGTCCTCTGTCAATCCCACCTGGTAAGGATCTCACACCGCGCAGCAATATTCTAACAGAGGATGAACAAGTGTAGTGTAAGCTGTAGTGTAAGTGGAATAAGTATGGCTTCATTTGATATTGAGCATGAGATTAACTGTTTTAATACATGAAGGTAGGGATTCAATTTTACAGACTTTTGAAGAATCTCTGTGAGGGTAGGATTGCAGTAAGCACTGTGAAACTATCTACATCTACATGACTACTCTGCAATTCACATTTAAGTGCTTGGCAGAGGGTTCACCGAACCACAATCATACTATCTCTCTACCATTCCACTCCCAAACAGCGCACGGGAAAAACGAACATCTAAACCTTTCTGTTCGAGCTCTGATTTCTTGTATTTTATTTTGATGTTCATTCCTACCTATGTAGGTTGGGCTCAACAAAATATTTTCACATTCAGAAGAGAAAATTGGTGACTGAAATTTCATAAAAAGATCTCGCTGCGACGAAAAACGTCTTTGCTGTAATTACTTCCATCCCAATTCGCGTGTCATATCTGCCACACCTCTACCCTATTACGTGATAATACAAAACAAGCTGCCATTTTGTGCACCCTTTCGATGTCCTCTGTCAATCCCACCTGGTAAGGATCCCACACCGCTCAGCAATATTCTAACAGAGGACGAACGAATGTTGTGTAAGCTGTAGTGTAAGTGGAATAAGTATGGCTTCATTTGATATTGAGCATGAGACATCAACACCAAATTTGGAGCGGCAGTGCTGGTTAATCTTAGGGAGTACAAGGAGTATCTGTTGCTGAGATTACTGTAAGTGCTACTGAACCCGACTTTCTCAACAGCAGTATGATGTGCTTGATATATTGGGGAAGAGTGAACAATACAGACACAGTAAGTTTTCAGAACATTGGTACATAATAGTTTGTACTTGCTGTGTTTTTTTTTAAAAAATATGTTTCTATTCACAAAGGACAAGATGTTGATCTGTATGATTATTAATATTGATTTCTAAAAGACAGTTGCAGCTTCTTGTTTAATTAACAATTGTGTTTAGTTCTAAAAAACTTTACAGAAGTGAATGGGAGACAAATAGATTCGCTACAGAGGGAGCACTTTAGAGATTCTGTACACTTTCTTGTTTTTGAAGTTTAAGACAAGTAAGAATGTATTTATTACTCAGAAATATCTCTGTTTCAGTACAACAAACTGGCTGATTTTTGCATTAAAATATATTATTTGCAATGTATATTGTTTGTCCACAAATAGCACTTCAGTGCCATTTCAGTTCATTAAGGCAGGTGCAGCAGGCAAAACTAGATTTTATAATGGAGTTGTCCCAAAAATTTACTCAAAATGTAACATACTGCTGTTTTCAAAAGATGATGATCTAGATTGTGTAGAAGACAACAATTCCACTATGTGTGACAGTAGAAACTGTTTGAGTTAACTGTGGAAATTTCTTATAACAAAATTATTTTTATATATATTGTTTGTTTTTCCTTTCATCCCTTCAGTAATAAATGAGGGGTGTTCTAAAGAAAAGTTACAAAACAACTCTATGGCTATAATGTTAGTATTTATTCAAAATTCATCACCAGGGGAATGAGAACAACTGTCCTATTGTATCATAAGCTGAATGATTCCATATCCCCAGACTGCTTGTGGCTCTGACAGAACCCAGCCCTCTACTGTGTCCTTCAGTTCACCACCTGAGGAGTTGAAGCACATCCCTGTAAGATACTTTTAGTGGAACACACACATGGAAGTTTCAAGGTGACATTTCCAGGTTGTAGAGCAGAAGATCAAGCGGCTGGGATTTGAACTTAGTCATTACTCTTTGTAAGACCTTGGAGACGTGTGGAGGTACATTACTGTGGAGAAGAATCATTCTCTCCATCAACAGCCCAGCCCATTTGCTCTTGGTGGACATGCCAAGGAGTGTCTCACAGGAAATTAGACTGTAAGCATCATCTTGCATAATGAGTGTGCTACTTTCAGTTTTTCAGGAGGTGGTTATGATGCATGCTTCCACTACCGAGATGTCTCACTATGTTGTCCCAAAGAAGTGTACACAAATTTCAACTGGTTTGGTTGTTAAACACTTCTTATATTATAATGATAAGGCAGATGTTGAGTGTGTGTGTGTGTGTGTGTGTGTGTGTGTGTGTGTGTGTGTGTGTGTGTGTGTGTAATAATGATGTTTTTGTATTAACATTACGTCAGAGGTATGTATGTACACACGATTTTTCTTAAATATCAAGGAAACAATGCATATTTTGACCTCAGAGTCATTTCACACATCATTTTCACATTACACTGATCAACTACATAGAATTTATTCATATATACAGTGAGTATAGTCTGCTGTGCATGTTCTCAACATCAAACCAGGTGAGTCACATGATTTTGGGGTGAGGCTGTTTGTCTACACTTTGTGGCAATAGGAAATCTGAATATTACCCCACGTTTTATATATGTTTTTGGGGTGAGGCTGTTTGTCTACACTTTGTGGCAATAGGAAATCTGAATATTACCCCATGTTTTATATATGTTTAAGTTTCAGTTTTAGTAACAGCTATGGTGCAGAATTATCATTGCTATAGATCTATAGAGAAGTATGTGAATGGAGGACAAGTTACTTTTTGTAGGTATGTACTATTATAAACGTATAATTGTAAATGTCATATTATAGAAGGCATTTCAGACATGGTGTTATGAAGTGTTGTATTGTAGAAATAATTTCTGTGATTTTAAGACCCTGTCTTTACAAGGCATGTGCTAGATATATTTGCAATTGTGTCTGATTACACTGCCAGTCAATGTATACATATCGGAGCTATACTAATATGCAGATTAGATTTATACATGACAGGGATTACTTTCCTCCACTTTAGGCAGGTTTTCAATGTCTTGTGCGTATCTAAGTACCACAATGATATTTTTCAGTCAATATTTGTACTATCAAAGATGGAAGGGCCAACAGATGAAAACTTTGTAATCCATACTACAGTTGACCTATGTAGATCAACCGAAGAATAGTATACTAGTGCCAGTAAAGACAAAAAAATCCACATACATAACCTTGGCATAATGTACCTCACTTGAGCTCCGAACCTAGTATCCTGTTCTTCAGTTGACCTATATAGGTTAACTGTTGTACAGGATACAAATCTTATGTAAGTCATTAATTTTCACCTGCACTAGCACTAGTATCCTATTCTTCAGTTGACATACATAGGTCAACTAAAGTACACGATACAAATTTTACTATTGTTTTTTGCCATTACTAGTACTACTACGATAATTACTATTAGTATCGAAGGCGAAAAGTAAAGTTTATATCCTGTACTTCAGTTGACCATATAGGTCAATTGAAGTTTTGGATACATATTTTATGAATGTCGGTTTCTTTCGCCTTCACGTCATTCAACTGAGGTACAGGATGCCAATGTCACATACGACTATTTTTTCATCTTCGCTAGCATTAGTATCCAATTCTTCAATTGACCTACATAGATGAACTGAAGAATAGGATACAAATTTTACATTTGTTGGTTTTTTAGCCCTTGATAATACTAGTGTCAGCTAAAGAATAGGATGCTGGTAGTAGCGGAGGCAAAAGAAGCAACACCTTAAAATTTGTATCCCGTACTGCAGTTAACTTGTACAGATGAACTGTAGTTTGGGATACAGTTCAGATCTGTCAACTGAGGCATTCCATGCTAATGTTGCTTGTGTCCCTTTTTTTCCTTTCTTTCTTTTTTGCGCTAGTATCCCATTCTTCAGTTGAGCTATATTGACTTCATTGGTGAGTCAATGACCTCAGTCATGTGACATCATAAATATAAACAAAGTGTACTGGAGTCACCGTAGCATTCCTACTATTATGATTTCACTGTCAGTCTTTGCTTCTTTAGCTCTTCCTTTTTCTTTTTTCTTTTTGTGTTGCCTGGTCAGGTAAGTCTCATTTCAAACAGTAACGAATGGATGGACATATACAGTTGTGGAGACAACCTAATGAATTCACGGACCCTGCATGTCAGCAGGGCACTGCTCAAGGTGGTGGAGGTTCTGTAATGATGTGTGGCATGTGCTGTTGGAGGGATACGGGACCGCTGATACATTTAGATACAACTCTGACAGGTGACATATACATAAGCATCCTGTCTGATCACCTGCATCTATTCATGTCCATTGTGCATTCCGACGGACTTGGGCAATTCCAACCAAATAATATGACACTCCACACATCCAGAATTGCTGAAGATTGGCTCCAGGAACACTCTTCTGAGTTTAAACACCTCTGCTGTACACCAAACTTCACAGACATGAACATTGTTGAGCAACTCTGGGATGCCTTGCAAACTTGCTGTTCAGAAAAGATCAAGAATCAAGAATTTTATTCACCATAAATCATTTTACAATGAAATTGGCATCGTCATACAGGATGAAGTAGTACATACATAATAATAAAATAAATTAGTGTCAGTACATTAAAGAATACATTTTAAACATGGCAGTATACCAAATTACACCAGGATAGTTTCTAAAAAGTTAATGTAATAAGCTGTACTATAATCTAATATAGCATTGCACTGTGTATTGTAAACAGTATATAATTACACATGATTAGCCACAGCACACAATAATATGTTTAACAACAGACAACTTCTAAATTCTAATATACTCCTCAGGAATCTCAAAGAATTCTTTAATGTCATAGAATGGATGATCTGACAGCCAGCTCTACCAAATTATTTTTTAATAAAAGTATATCCATAGATTGGACATGAATTGGCAGTTTACTGAACATTTTGAGTGGGTTTATTTTCTGGGAATTTCCTGTTCTTTCTAATCTGTGGTGCAGTGCATCTAAATTATCCTTAGTGCTGGTGTTGTGTTCATGTATTTCCCTCCTGGCAATAAACTCTGAAATATTATTTTTAATATAGAGTACAGACATGAAGATGTATAAATTTATAATTGTGAGTATTCTGAGTCTGGAGAAAAGAGGACGACATTGCTCCCTATGACCTCTTTTACATTCATGTGTAAGACTTTTTTTGTAATTTCAAGATGTTCTTCATGTGAGGGGCTTGCCCCCATAAAATCAGACCATATGAAATATGTGACTCGAATAGGCAAAAAGTATGTCACCCTAAGGTACTCCAAGCTCACTACCTCCCTTAGTTTCAAGATAAGTTATGCCACCGGAGATATTTTTTCACATACGTGATTGACATGTGCCTTCCAATAGAGTTTTGAGTCAGTGTGATACCTAAGAGTTTTACTGACTTATTATCTACTTAATTTGACATTCTCATGAAAAGTTGTTGGGTTTTATCAGGATTGCACAGGAGCCTATTGGCTGCAAATCAGTCCAGGGCCTTATCAAGTCTTTCTTTTATTAGGCTAGTCAGATATGAAATGTTCTGCAGATCTCCAGCACCTCAAACATTAATTGAGTCCACGGCATGTTGTATTGTGGCTCTTCTGTGTGCTCGCTGTGATCCTAACGAATCCTACTCCCATTACACGATATTCTACTGCTGTTGGTATTAGCCTATATTCGTCTGACCAGAAATCTTTAATACAGTTCACTTCACTGACCCTTGGTAAACCTGTACCGAGCCTTTGCATTTCCCTCTTTAGATTTTCTAGCGCCCTAATACATTCAATCTCCTGACATTCCACACTCCGATTTGTAAAAGTTTACCATTTCGTTGGATGTTCAAACATTTCTCCCAAACATTTGTCACCTCCCACATGTCGATCTCCTCTAGAAATACCGAATGAGGGACGAATCCTGAATATTTTGCCTAAGTGGAATTTATTATGGTCTTGTTCAATTACAGGCTTCACATAGTGTGGTTATATGTAATGTTTTTATTTTTTTATTTATTTTTAATGCAGAGGTCTTCATTGCCATCTGCAACGTCATGCAGTTGATCATTGCTGAGTCTTCCACCTTTTGGGAACAGTTTCCCATCTAAGGATAAAATGGTACCCTGAACCTCTACCTTCACCTTCGCCCTTTTTGACAAGGCCACTGGCAGAACATTGGTGACTACTAACACTGGAAGTATTCAGCTGCACCGGTCGTAGTGGCCGAGCAGTTCTAGGAACTACAGTCTGGAACCGCGCGACCGCTATCGTCGCAGGTTCGAATCCTGCCTTGGGCATGGATGTGTGTGATGTCCTTAGGTTGGTTAGGTTTAAATAGTTCTAAGTTCTAAGCGACTGATGACCTCAGGAGTTAAGCTCCATAGTGCTCAGAGCCATTTGAACCATATTCAGCTGCCACTGTTTGTGATTTTTATTCGAAATTGACATAACGGCTTTGTTTGAATGAAGGACCCAGGAAGTATTTTATTCTGGCCAAAGACACTACCGTGAGACCACGATCTGTGTGTGGTTACTAGAAATTAAGCATTTAAATCTGTTGATAGCAGGACGTATAAGAGATAAGAAATGAAATTAGGAGCTAACGTAGTTTTAATTTAATTTCAAACAATTCATAATACATATCTTCAATCTGATTTGATCTATTATAAATGGTTTTTGAAAGCCTGCGGCTGCAGATGCAATAGGTTTGTTTATAAATAAATAAATCTTCTACAACCAGTCACAATTTTTTCTTTATTTTACTATTTGCACAACGCGTTTTGAGAAATAATCCCCATTTTCATGTGCGTTTTTTGGTGTGTATTAAGCCATTTATTTTGTTGCTAGTGTGTGTGAGTCTGCTTCATTTTGTTGACTTTTACTGTAATACATAAGAAACATTTTTAGTTGGGCTTTCCACATCTAATAAACTAAACCAAAAACTAATACATAATATAAAGTGTAATCATGATCCATATTCAGACTCTGGAACATACAAAGTAACATGCCAGGAATGCTCCAAGTTCTATGTAGGACAAACAGGCCGCAATATCAACATCAGGTACACAGAGCACATTAGAGCATACACACACAACAAACACACTACATCAGCAATAGCAACACACATACATAATACAGGACACCCATTTGGAAAAGTAGAGCAAAATGTCAAAGTACTCCACTGACTAAATAAAGGACATGAAATTGATTTGCTTGAAGAACTGGAGATATAGTCACATTACAGAAACAAAGAAGATAAAATATTAATTGAAAAACTTGAAAGTGAATCGGTGAATTTCTTCAGATGTTTCGATAATATACTTAAATAAAAATAGTAAAACATAAAAATAAGCACATTGTAAAATCAACATAAGTAATTCATGAGCCAAATTGTTAAGATAAATAACATCTGTACAAAAGCATATTATAAACTGTGGAAGATCTATAATGTTATCTCTGTGGACTACCTGTATAAGATATTTTCGACGAGTAAAGTGTACAAGAAGTTGTGTGTGATGTTAAGTGTGTGTGAGACTCTACACAAATGGACCATTAGAAAACTGTAAGTACAAATTCTTCTAAATTTTAGCCACCAACCTCACAAAAAGAATTGCTACCCAACTAAAAATCGCGTGTTTCTTATGTATTACAGTAAAAGTCAACAAAATGAAGCAGACTCACACACACTAGCATCAAAATAAATGGCTTAATACACACCAAAAAACGCACTTGAAAATGCGGATTATTTCTCGAAACGTGTCGTGGGAATAGTAAAATAAAGAAAAAATCGTGACTGGTAGTAGAAGATTTATTTATTTATAAACGAACCTATAACATATCTTGAAGTGGATCAATAATATGTACTACAAAAAAGGAAAAAAAGATGGACAACGTACCACAAAGGAATTACCCGAATGGCTCGGAAATCGGTAGACGTGATGTATATGTAGAGACAAACAAATGATAACAATTTCAGAAAAAAAAGAGCGATTTATTCAAGAGAAACCGCTTCACAAACTGAAACCACGTTGGTCAAATGGTTGAAATGGCTCTCAGCACTATGGGACTTAACTTCTGAGGTTATCAGTCCCCTAGAACTTACAACTACTTAAACCTAACTAACCTAAGGACATCACACACATCCATTCCAGAGGCAGTATTCGAACCTTCGACAGTAGCGGTCGCGCGGTTCCAGACTGTAGCGCCTAGAACCGCTCGGCCACCTGGGCCGGCCACGTTGGTCGCGTTGATCACTTCTGGCTCTTATGCAAGCAGTTACTCAGCTTCGCATTGACTGCTAAAGTTGTTGGATGTCCTCCTGAGGGATATTGTGCCAAATTCTGTTCAATTGGCCCGTTAAATGGTCAAAATCCCAAGCTGGAGGAGGATGCTCTCCATAATGCTCAAAGGATCTCAGTTGTGAAGAGATCCGGCGATCTTGCTTGGCAAGCACGAAAAGTTGTTGGATGTCCTCCTGAGGGATATTGTGCCAAATTCTGTTCAATTGTCCCGTTAAATGGTCAAAATCCCAAGCTGGAGGAGGATGCTCTCCATAATGCTCAAAGGATCTCAGTTGTGAAGAGATCCGGCGATCTTGCTTGGCAAGCACGAAAAGTTGTTGGATGTCCTCCTGAGGGATATTGTGCCAAATTCTGTTCAATTGGCCCGTTAAATGGTCAAAATCCCAAGCTGGAGGAGGATGCTCTCCATAATGCTCAAAGGATCTCAGTTGTGAAGAGATCCGGCGATCTTGCTTGGCAAGCACGAAGAGAAACCAGTAAAAAGTCTCGCCGTGTACGTGCGGCTACTAACTGCGGCCATTAACTGAAACGTAAGGCCAGGATCGTCGACGTATCAGTGCGCCGTAAGTGTGCCGCGGATGGTAACCAAAGGGATCCTTCTATGAAAAGAAAAGGAACCCCAGAACGTCACTCCTGGTTGTCTGACGGAATCGCTGGTGGCTATCGGGTTGGTAACCCACTGCTGTCTGGGGCGACTCCAGACACGTCTTTGGCCTGGAACCCCACTGATGGAGTAGTAACTGAGCCCCGATGACCAGCGAATACGTGCCTGGAGATGCTTCAGAGAGCGGAGGGATACCAAATCTACTGTAGCGAACTAGACGGTGCGGCAACCAAAAATGATGGTCTGGGGTCGGGGGCATTTCTTTCCACAGCAGGGCCCCTTTGGTTGCCATTTGTGGCACCCTCACGACATAGCGGTACGTCGACGTTGCTCTTCATCACGAATCATCCTGGGGTTACATTGCAGCAAGGCAATGCCCTCCCGATAACGGCGAGAATTTGTACCGCTTGTGTTCGTGCTTAAGAAACCCTCCCTTAGCAAGAAAGATTGTCAGATCGTTCCCCAATTGGGAACGTATGGAGCAGGGCGCCCCAACCAGTTCGGGATTTTGACGACTTGCCTCGCCAATTGGACACAATTTGGCACGATATCCCTCAAGAGCTCATCTAACGTTTCTGTCAATCAGTGCTTGCATAAGGGCCAGAGATGGACCAATAAATCATTGACATGCTCTTACTTTTGAATCAGTCTTCCAGTTTTTCTGAAATTGTAATCATTTGTTTGTCTATACATGTACATCATACAACCGATTTTCATCCTATTCGGATAATTCCCTCGTGGTGAGTCATTCTTCTTATCTTATTGTTGAGTGTATTATGATGCAGTTTGTGTAACAACAGACTGTATTATGAAATTATGGCATATCTATTTTTTTCTTTTATATATTTAGCAGGAAGTGCAGTTTGTCAGTTACTATATGACAAACTCTGCTTATAATGCCAAGTAAATAAATAAATAACAAATGATATAATTGGGTGAAGGATACCCAGGGTATTACCGTAGTGGTTTAGCCACTCGGGAACTACATCGCTTAAGATTTTACACATTTGTAATTACATCAAGAAGAAGGTTATATCACAAGTCTAGATATTAATATGTGTGAATTGTGAATTTATAAAATGAATACTGTAGAATTTACAGCGTTGAAAGCGTGAAATTGTACAGGGTGACTGGATTGAAGAGTTTTTAGCAAACAGAACAGAGCATGTTTTTCTCAATAGAGAGACGTCTACAGAGGTTAAAGTAAACAATGGTGTGCCATAGGGGAGTGTTATGGGGCCATTGGAGCATGTTTTTCTCAATAGAGAGACGTCTACAGAGGTTAAAGTAAACAATGGTGTGCCATAGGGGAGTGTTATGGGGCCATTGATTATCACAATATATACAAATGACCTAGTAGATAGTGTTGGAAGTTCCATGGGGCTTTTCGCGGATGATGCTGTTGCATACAGAGAAGTTTCAGCATTAGAAAATTGCAGCGAAATGCAGGAAGATCTGCAGCGGATAGGCACTTGGTGCAGGGAGTGGCAACTGACCCTTAACAGAGACAAATGTAATGTATTGCGAATACCTAGAAAGAAGGATCCTTTATTGTATGATTATATGGTAGCGGAACAAACACTGGTAGCAGTTACATCTGCAAAATATCTGGGAGTATGCGTACCGAACCATCTGAAGTGGAATGATCATATAAAATTGTTCGTAACGCGGGTGCCAGGTGAGATTCATTGGGAGAGTCCTTAGAAAATGGAGTCCATCAACAAAGAAAAAAAATATGGCTCTGAGCGCTATGGGACTTAACATTTGTGGTCATCAGTCCTCTAGAACTACTGAAACCTAACTAACTTAAGGACATCACACACTTCCATGCCCGAGGCAGGATTCGAACCTGCGACTGTAGCGGTCACGCGCTTCCAGACTGAAGCGCCTAGAACCGCTAGGCCACACAGGCCGGCATCAACAAAGAAGGTGGCTTACAAAACACTAGTTCGACCTATACTTGAGTATTGCTCATCAGTGTGGGATCCGTACCAGGTCGGGTTGACAGAGGAGATAGAAATGATCCAAAGAAGAGCGGCGCGTTTCGTCACAGGGTTATTTGTTAAGCGTGACAGCGTTACGGATATGTTTAGCAAACTCAAGTGGCAGACTCTGCAAGAGAGGCGCTCTGCATCGCTGTGTATCTTGCTGTCCAGGTTTCGAGAGGGTATGTTTCTGGATGAGGTATCGAATATATTGCTTCCCCCTACTTATAGCCGGCGTTGGTAACCGAGCGGTTCTAGGCGCTACAGTCAGGGACCGCGCGGCCGCTAAGGTCGCTGGTTCGAATCCTGCCTCAGGCATTGATATGTGTGGTGTCCTTAGGTTAGTTAGGTTTAAGTAGTTCTAACTTCTAGGGGAGTGATGACCTTAGAAGCTAAGTCCCATAGTGCTCAGAGCCATTGAGCCTCGCTCGCATCTTGTGGTCGTGCGGTAGCGTTGTCGCTTCCCACGCCCGGGTTCCCGGGTTCGATTTCCGGTGGGGTCAGGGATTTTCTCTGTCTCGTGATGGTTGGGTGTTGTGTTACGTCCTTAGGTTAGTTAGGTTTAAGTAGTTCTAAGTTCTAGGGGACTGATGAGCATGGCTGTTAAGTCCCATAGTGGTCAGAGCCATTTGAACCATTTGAACCATTGAGCCTACTTATACCTCCCGAGGAGATCACGAATGTAAAATTAGAGAGATTCGGGCGCGCACGAAGGCTTTCCGGCAGTCGTTCTTTTCGCGAACCATATGCGACTGGAACAGGAAAAGGAGGTAATGACAGTGGCACGTAAAGTGCCCTCAGCTACACACCGTTGGGTGGCTTGTGGAGTATAAATGTAGGTGTAGATAAAATTGGCCAAGAAAACTTTTCATGCAACCAAGTTGCATCATCCGCATTCGAGGCAGACGATGTTACATATACTGCCTATGTTAAGGTGCGTGAAATATTTTCCGAGGGAGTTTTACTTTCTGCACCCTCTTTTTACAAACATCTTAGTATAACGTCTATCGCTTTCAGTTACTGAATATTTACATTCCTAAACAATACATGAGTCTGCTGATTTACCCAGGCCCTAGAATTTCTTAGACGCAGATACCGCGCAACAAAGACGGATATAGGTCACTTATTACGTGCAGGTTGTAAGCAGCATTTTTCTATTGTCAAGAGAATCGGTTGCTTGTAAACGTTGTGCTCAGATGTAGTGCTGTCTATAGAAATGTTGTTTCTGTGCTTTTAATAACATTGTGAGTTAATAGCGCAAGAGTGAATGCTGACTTACTTGCACGAACGTCGTTCACTGAACTTAAATATTCCTCGTTAAATAGCTCTTATTACGGTCGTGGGGTCGTGCCAAATTATGTATCCTGTTCGATTATGTAACCTTGTTGTCAAAGCTGATTCAGATGAAAATCGATCATGTTATTTCGGCTGCTGCTGTACCACCAGAAGGTAATTAAAGGCTTTCCGCTTTGGTCTGTATGCCCTTAGAATTCACTTTGAATAATGTTCTTGCAGTTATCGATCAGACTAGCTTTCTGCTCTTTGCGGAGACGCGCGAAGATAATAGGCGTACAGCAATGCCTGCGGCTTAAGAGATGGAGTTTTTCTCATCATGGGGCAACATAGCCAGCAGTTGCAGTTGAAATTTTCATTGATACTCTAGGACGGATAATTGTCCGCTACGCGCCTAAGGCCGTTAGTCGTCGTAAAGGTACGGGAAAAAGGACAAACAATTCGGTCTCTGTAAATCAGATGGAAGGCGAGACTTACTGCGGTAGAGATTGGGAAATGTCACGTGCGTTAGACTGGAAGGAAGCTACCAGTTCAGTTGTGAATCAAAACATGGTCATTCTGTGGTTCAGCGGTGTGTGGCCTCTACGCGGTTCCTTGACTTTCGCAGCGTACACCACGTTCGTATTCGCACTGTGCATCGCTGACATTATTCTGGCCGTAATCTCCATCTGCTCCAACTGGGTGAACTTCGAGGAGGTGATACTGGCAATGATGAATGCTCTCATAGTCAGCTGCGGCGTCATCAAAATGACGTCATCAAAATGACTTGCTTCCTGATGAACCGTAGAAGGTACGGGATCCTCGTTCGGCGGTTAGACGGTTTGATGGGCGCGCAGACGAAAATCTACGACACTGACCGGGAAATGAAGGCCTTAGTTAGGAACTCGTGCAACAAGTCCGTAAGGTTTTCCGTTGTTTCTCACGTAAACATCGTCGTGCAATGCGTCACTTGGTTCCTCACGCCACTCTTTATCAAAAACAGCGAAAGGAAGTTGCCGTACGTACACCTAGCCGCCATTGAATCGATGAGCGAACTAAGTTTCCAGTTACTGTACACTTTACAGTGCCTTTCCGGCATGTACTCCACACTCATACTTTTTGGAATGGATTGCTTCTTCACAGTCGTTATGTATCACGTGGCAGTACAGCTGAAAATTCTGATTTGGCGAATTTCGAATTTGGGCTCTGACAAATTTAATTTAAATCTAAAGGCGGAAGTCAATGGCCATTCAGAAACGTTAGCTATGAAATCATATGACAGTGTCTATGACGAGCTATGTCGCTGCATAGAGTGTCACCAAGAGATCATAAGGTATGTAACAACAGCAATGAGTTGATCATATGGTGTAAGATAAAAGAATGGGTTCGCAAAGTTTATTCATTAATACATACTCTAAAATTTAACAGAAAGCGATGTGTACTCTATCATTCGTTGAAAGGTCAGTGGGGGTACATTTCACTGTACGGTGGAAAGTAGACAGGTTATACACAGACTGAAATGGAAAGTGTTACTGGATAACTGGTTTCGACAGGGCTATGCTGTTATCATCAGATCTCACGCTTTTGATACGCCAGAAGAAAACCATTCCAACAGATAAAGAAAGGTGCTAGCCTATGATGGCTACAGGGAGTGTTATTGGAATTTTAAAGGTGGAGATCGCTACACAGAAAGCATGGAGGAATTACAAGTGTAGCGCATCACCATCTTCCTGAAGTCGAGAAAGGTTGAAACATTGGAATGATGGACAATGGATCATCATACCGGCAGGTCACCAACAGTCAGCTGTGGTGCAGAACGAGTGGTCACGTGAGTGACTCAGGACAACCATTGTAGCAAGAACTGCAGCACGGTGCTTCCAGAATGACTACACCAGCAGAAGATGGTAGAACTTTTTGAATGGCTCTTACGAACTGGCGGATGGCAATATCTGAAATACGACAAGAGTTTATAAACAGAGAGTCATCGCGAACATAATACAGGGAACGTGGTTGAAGTCTCGAGTTGTCATGTGCCGTTTACTGCTGACACCATACCACAGACAGCTGACATTTGCATGGTGTAAAGACAGAGCCAGCTGGGACGTTGAGTTTCACTTCTGTCTGTGGTGGTGAGATCGACACCAACCGCGCCCGCAGTCTTCCTGGTGAATATCAAAGCACCGATTCTTGAGACCCACACCTCTCTATGGTTCCTTTGTACGATGACGAAAGAGAGAGTGAAGATTCGTTCCAGGACATAGGCTATTCCTCTAGAATGTGATGTATGTACGTATACTGAAGCGACGAATCAAAATTTATGGCGAGGCCAGGATTGGAACACAGGTCTCCTGGTCATAGGCAGAGGCACTAACCATTACGTCACACTGGCACAATGGTTTTGCACAACTGTATGAAGTATCCTAGCACACCTCCACCCTCACTCCAAATTCCCATTCACGCTCCAGACTGCTTGATATTCCTTCTAAACTCCAATGGCATTACAGGGACTCTCCAACTGCATTGGAACAGCGACAAATGAAAATTTGCACCATTTGTAACAAGTAGGCTGAGGCGTGAACGGGAATTTGGATTGAGGAGGGAGACGTGCTAGAGTAGACAGCGCAGTTGTGCAATGCCATTGTGCCATGGTGGCGTAGTGATTAGCGTCTCTACTAGTGAATGGGAGAACTGGGTTCAAATCCCGGGCTTATTACAAGTTTTGGTTCATTGCTTCAGTCTGCATAGACACATCACATCTGCTTAAGACTTAAAAAGGTCTCTGGAGCCGTGTAGTTTAATTTCATCCTCTCAATCAGTACAAGGAAGAGAGCCAGTCTTAATCTCCTGATCTGACAGATGGATCACCATCAAAAGTGTTGCAATACCTCGCTTTGGATTTTAATTCACTATACTGGAGATAGAAACCTTGCACTACAAACTCTGCTCTCCTGCTAGCTAATTACATTACTGGCCATTAAAATTGCTACACCAAGAAGAAATGCAGGTGATAAACGGGTATTCATTGGACAAATATATTATACTAGAAGTGACAGGTGATCACATTTTCACTTAGTTTGGGTTCATAGATCGTGAGAAATCAGTACCCAGAACAACCACCTCTGGCCGTAATAACGGCCTTCATACGCCTGGGCATTGAGTCAAACAGAGCTTGGATGGCATGTACAGGTACAGCTGCCCATGCAGCTTGAACACGATACCACAGTTCATCAAGAGTAGTGACTGGCGTATTGCGATGAGCCAGTTGCTCGGCCACCATTGACCAGACGTTTTCAATTGGTGAGAGATTTGAAGAATGTTCTGGCTAGGGCAGTAGTCGAACATTTTCTGTATCCAGAAAGGCCCATACAGGACCTGCAACATGCGGTCGTGCATAATCCTGCTGAAATGTAGGGTTTCGCATGGATCGAATGAAGGGTAGATCCACGGGTCGTAGCACATCTGAAATGTAACGTCCACTGTTCAAAGTGCCGTCAATGCCAACAAGAGGTCTACGAGACGTGTAACCAATGGCACCCCATACCATCACGCCGGGTGATACGCCAGTACGGCGATGATGAATACACGCTTCTAATGTGCGTTCATCGCGCTGTCGCCAATGGCCGGCCGGTGGGGCCGAGTGGTTCTAGGCGCTTCCGTCTGGAACCGCGGGACCGCTACGGTCGCAGGTTCGAATACTGCCTCGGGCATGGATGAGTATGATGTCCTTAGGTTAGTTAGGTTTAAGTAGTTCTAAGTTCTAGGGGACTGATGACCTCAGATGTTAAGTCCCATAGTGCTCAGAGCCATATGAACCATATGATGTCGCCAAACAGGGATGTGACCATCATGATGCTGTAAACAGAACCTGGATTCATCCGAAAAAATGACTTTTGCCATTCGTGCACCCAGGTTCGTCGTTGAGTACACCATTGCAGGCACTCTTGTCTGTGATGCAGCGTCAAGGGTAACCGCAGCCATGGTCTCCGAGCTGATCATCCATGCTGCTGCAAACGTCGTCGAACTGTTCGTGCAGATGGTTGTTGTCTTGTTGTCTTGGAAACGTCCCCATCCGTTGACTCAGGGATCGAGACATGGCTGCACGATCCGTTACAGCCATGCGCATAAGATGCCTGTCATCTCGACTGCTAGTGATACGAGGCCGTTGGGATCCAGCACGGCGTTCCGTATTACCCTCCTGAACCCACCGATTCCATATTCTGCCAACAGACACTGGATCTCGACCAACGCGAGCATCAATGTCGCGATACGATATACCGCAATCGCGATAGGCTACAATCCGACCTTTATCAAAGTCGGAAACGTGATGGTACGTATTTCTCCTCCTTACACGAGGCATCACAACAACGTTTCACCAGGCAATGCCGGTCAACTGCTGTTTGTGTATGAGAAATCGCTTGGAAACTTTCCTCATGTCTGGACGTTGTAGGTGTCGCCACCGGCGCCAACCTTGTGTGAATGCTATGTTAAGTCAATCATTTGCATATCACAGCATCTTCTTCCAGTCAGTTAAATTTCGCGTCTGTAGCACGTCATCTTCGTAGTGTAGCAATTTTAATGGCCAGTAGTGTACTAGTGGCGGAAATTTCTGCCAGCACCAGGATTTGAGTTGGCTACATCTGAGCGATACAACATAGGCATGCGTTAGTGACCACGGCACAGAAGTAGGTCGATACGACTCGTGATAAATCTCACACTAAGTTGTACACTAGTGGAGGGCGAGTCAATAATTATGCAGTAGTCTGACGCCAGCAGTATGGATTTGCAGGTATAGTTAGTCACTACCGACAAACGACATTTTTTCAAAATGGGAATGGGCTGTCCCTTTTCCAGAGTTGCTGGGAATTCTTCGTTGCTCTAGTGACCTACTCCTATCATAAAAAGTGTCAACGGTCGGCTCAACTGACTGTTTCAATACTGTCCTTAACATCTGAAGTGAGACATATCTCACCCACCTGTGTCCAGCAAAGAAGTGATTTCTGAGGTTTCCCAAGAAAGTGTTGCAGACGTCAGCTGTTTCGTGGTGTATATGAACAATATCGGAAACGATCTCAGTAGCCTTCTTAGATCGTTCTCGGATGATACTGTCGCTACCAAAGTCACCAGAAGATCAGAGTGCTCTGAAAAATGATTTACAGAAGATCTCTGCATGACTCTCACATACATAGAGAGAAATAGCCATCATAATAAAAAAAAAAATCAGAGTTCACACGGAAGGATTGAAGTGTTCCTTTTTCCCACATGCTGTTCAAGTGTCGAACGGTCGATAGTCTTGAAGAGGTTCTCGAACACGATTAAACGCTTAAGTCTGAGAGGCAGAGTAATCATGTATATGCAGGTACAGGAAAAAAATACACTTTTTCTTCCTGTCGACGACGAGGTAATTAGAGAAGGAGACAAGCTCGGGTTGAGGTAGGAAAGGAATGAAACTCGGCCATGTACTAACCAGAGGGATAATACTGGCGTTTGCCCTAAGCAGTTTAGGGAAGACACAATAAACCTTAACCCGGGTGGCCGCTGGTGGGTTTCAACCGCTGTCCTCCAGAATCTGAGTCCATGGCGCCATCTCGCGTTATTCCAGGCTGTCCCAGAGATTTTCATGCAGACTTGGTATCCGGCGATTTTGCGAACCGAAATAAACAATCCTCACATCAAGCATTCACAGCCACAGCCCAAAAGACAGATTCAATGCATCTTGGAAGATGAGACAGGTTAATTGTACTATTATTGTAGCTTGATGGAGAACTTTCGGTAAAGATACTTGGCACCCCAATCAAAAGGCCCATTGGCCATTACAATCAAAACACTATGAAAGCAGGTGGGTCAAAATACAGATGAGCATGAAGTGTAATACATGCTTGCATATGCAAATGGTTACACACTGCCCAGTCACGTTAATGTGACCACATGTCAAACCTTTTGCAGCACGGACCGCTGTCATACGTGCAGGAAGAGAGTGAGTGAGGTTCTGCAAAGTACCGATAGGGATATGGAGACATGGTGACTCCAGTACCGCAGTCAGTTGTGCTAGGTATCTCGGCTGAGGATCCATGGTGCAAACAGCCCGGGCCGGCCGGGTGGCCTATCGGTTCTAGGCGCTTCAGTCTGGAACCGCGAGACTGCTACGGTCGCAGGTTCGAATCCTGCCTCGGCATGGATGTTTGAGATGTCCTTAGGTTAGTTAGGTTTGAGTAGTTCTAAGTTATAGGGGACTTATGACCTCAGAAGTTAAGTCCCATAGGGCTCAGAGCCGAACAGCCCGGTCAGGTGTCCCCACAGATTCTCGATTGGTTTTAAATCCGGGGATTTTGGTGGCCAATGGAGAACGGTAAACTCACCCCGGTGCATTCCGATCACACAAATTTGCTGTGTGACATGTTGCATTGTTCTTTTGGTGGATGCCATCGTGGCAGCAGAAAACAAACTGCATGCACGGGTGGACACGGTCCCCAAGGACAGAAGCTTGCTTCTGTGGCTTACATAATGACAAGATTACTCAGTGAATGCCACGAAAACATTCCCCAAGCCACGACGAATGCAGAGTGTTGGCTTTCACGTGTTTCACACAGTACACGCAATGGGCATCTGTCCAATGGAGCATAAAACGCGATTCATCCGAGAAGTTCACCTGTCGCTACTCAGCAGACGTCCAGTTACGGTATTGGCGTGTAGGAACTATCCTTCGTCTCTGATGAACAGCGGTCAGCATGGGCACATGAAACAAGCGTCTACTGCTAAGGTCCATACGCAGCAACGTTCAAAAATGGCTCTGAGCACTATGGGACTTAACATCTGAGGTCAGTAGTCCCCTAGATTTAGAACTACTTAAACCTAACTAACCTAAGGACATCACACACATCCACGCTCGTGGCAGGATTCGAACCTGCGACCGAAGCAGCAGCGCGGTCTCGGACTGAAGCGCCTAGAACCGCTCGGTCATAGCGGCCGGCACAGCAACGTTCGCTGAATGGTCATTGAGGAAACACTGTTGATGGTCGCTTGGTTCATCTGGGTAGTCAGCTACTCAACAGTTGCGCGTCTATTCGCTGGTACACATCTCCGCAGCAGCCATTCACTCTTGTCGTCTATGGCCATTGGTGTAGTACAGTTGCCCTAGTGCTGGTTTGGGGTAGCGCTATCTTGCCGTGAACGGTATACTTTAACCAAGGCGGCACGCAACTGTTTACAGACTTAGCCATTTTGGAAATACTTCCAGCCTTAGCCCGAAAGCCAATGATCATGTCCTTTACGACGGCAGCTCCACTGTTTTGCGCATCCCTCCGTCACGCCTTAATACCCTCCACCGATAGTGGTGCTACCTGCCAGCTATAAGTGATTACTGCATGATGACGTCAAACATAGGTGACTAGACCGTGTACAAGGGGCAGTCAAATGAAGATGAGAGAGGTGACAAAACAGCAACTAAACTGCTTTATTTCAAAACTTATCGCCATAACTGTTAATATACACTCCTGGAAATGGAAAAAAGAACACATTGACACTGGTGTGTCAGACCCACCACACTTGCTCCGGACACTGCGAGAGGGCTGTACAAGCAATGATAACACGCACGGCACAGCGGACACACCAGGAACCGCGGTGTTAGCCGTCGAATGGCGCTAGCTGCGCAGCATTTGTGCACCGCCGCCGCCAGTGTCAGCCAGTTTGCCGTGGCATACGGAGCTCCATCGCAGTCTTTAACACTAGTAGCATGCCGCGACAGCGTGGACGTGAACCGTATGTGCAGTTGACGTACTTTGAGCGAGGGCGTATAGTGGGCATGCGGGAGGCCGGGTGGACGTACCGCCGAATTGCTCAACACGTGGGGCGTGAGGTCTCCACAGTACATCGATGTTGTCGCCAGTGGTCGGCGGAAGGTGCACGTGCCCGTCGACCTGGGACCGGACCGCAGCGACGCACGGATGCACGCCAAGACCGTAGGATCCTACGCAGTGCCGTAGGGGACCGCACCGCCACTTCCCTGCAAATTAGGGACACTGTTGCTCCTGGGGTATCGGCGAGGACCATTCGCAACCGTTTCCATGAAGCTGGGCTACGGACCCGCACACCGTTAGGCCGTCTTCCGCTCACGCTCCAACATCGTTCAGCCCACCTCCAGTGGTGTCGCGACAGGCGTGAATGGAGGGACGAATGGAGACGTGTCGTCTTCAGCGATGAGAGTCGCTTCTGCCTTGGTGCCAATGATGGTCGTATGCGTGTTTGGCGCCGTGCAGGTGAGCGCCACAATCAGGACTGCATACGAGCGAGGCACACAGGGCCAACACCCGGCATCATGGTGTGGGGAGCGATCTCCTACACTGGCCGTACACCTCTGGTGATCGTCGAGGGGACACTGAATAGTGCACGGTACATCCAAACCGTCATCGAACCCATCGTTCTACCATTCCTAGACCGGCAAGGGAACTTGCTTTTCCAACAGGACAATGCACGTCCGCATGTATCCCGTGCCACCCAACGTGCTCTAGAAGGTGTAAGTCAACTACCCTGGCCAGCAAGATCTCCGGATCTGTCCCCCATTGAGCATGTTTGGGACTGGATGAAGCGTCGTCTCACGCGTTCTGCACTTCCAGCACGAACGCTGGTCCAACTGAGGCGCCAGGTGGAAATGGCATGGCAAGCCGTTCCACAGGACTACGATCGTCTCCATGGGAGAATAGCAGGCTGCATTGCTGCGAAAGGTGGATATACACTGTACTAGTGCCGACATTGTGCATGCTCTGTTGCCTGTGTCTATGTGCCTGTGGTTCTGTCAATGTGATCATGTGATATATCTGACCCCAGGAATGTGTCAATAAAGTTTCCCCTTCCTGGGACAATGAATTCACGGTGTTCTTATTTCAATTTCCAGGAGTGTATTTATCCCACTGTGACACAGGCAACGGCCTTGCCACTGTGGATCTACTGGTTCCAGTGAGATCACCGAAATTAAGCGCTGTCGGGCGTGGTCATCGCTTGGATGGGTGACTATCCAGGCCGCCATGCGCTGTTGCCATATTTCGGAGTACACTCAGCCTCGTGATGTCAATGGAGGAGCTACTTTACCGACTAGTAACGACTTCGGTCAAGAATACCATCTTACTACTGGGAGAGTGGTGTGCTGACCCCACGTCCCTCCTAACCCCATCCTCCACCGTGGATGACACGGCGGTCGGATGGTCCCAGTAGGCCACTCGTGGCCTGAAGACGGAGTAAGTGCACTGTGACACAAGATCGTCAATGCTTTCATGGAAAAATATTTGTTATGGCAAATACAGAACCATGATAGCTCTCAGGCATGCACCTCATCGTCTGAAGCAATTCGACAGTCGCGAATGTCTTTCTTAGGGCTCCAAAAATATGGAAACCATGTTGGGAGAGATAGGGACTGCATGGAGGATGTGTAAGGGGTAAGGTTTCTCAGCGAAACTTCTGGAGCGTAGTCAAAAACAACTTGCCTGTAAAATGTCTGCTCACGTTCTTGCAAGGTTATTTTGACTACACTGCAGAAGTTTCACTGGGAAACCTTACCCCTTACACGTCCTCCATACAGTCCCGATCTCTCCCCATGCTATTTGCATATTTTTGTTGGTCTGCAGAAAGACGTTCATGGCCATCGATTTGCGTCATGTTACCCGCAAACATTTTTCCATGAAGGCATTGACCATTCTCTCTCACTGTGGGATAAATGTATAAAGAGCTACGGCGATTACTATTGAAATAAGAAACAGTTTACCTACTTTTCTCCCCTCTATCTCGTTTACAGCTGACTGCCCCTTATAATTTAGGCGCAACCATACTCTGTAGGAGCCACACAATCTACGTTCTGTGCATAAGGAATGATAACACATCGAGTTTCTTATTAAGAAAGTGCATTTAAACGCAGTTTTTTTGTGAGAAGATCGTGGTAAGCTTTGTGTAAGAAGGAAGCGTCTATCCGACATCCTGGTGTTCCCCCATACTACAATGCAATAACTAGTTAATGACATTTTAAATGAGGAAATTGTGGGCAAAATGTTTTTATAACTTCATGTGTAGCCTGCACAGAATTTTTACCCGAGGGGCCGTAGTGCAAGTGACGGAGAACAAGGAGAGAGATGGACTGGGGACCATAAATTCTGATTGCAGCGACCTGGCTGTGCGTGTGATTCTGGAAAGCAGTGCTCAGTAGATTGTACTTGCAGAGGAATTTCTGGCCGATATCTTCTCGTTCTTCGGCTTAGGATCGGAGAGAAGGGCCACGTTTTGCAAAACTTTTTACCTGGGCCATCGAGACTGAGGTCTACAATAAACTTCGATAAAGCTGCTCGGATTGATCAGGATCCCTAAGAATCATGTGAATGTAGAATTGATGGGTACACGAGGGCTTTTCTCAACACCATGCACGATCTCAGTCCCACGCGACTAGCATCAGAGAGGTCGGACGTATTGCTCTCTCAGCCATGTCGGATCATACAGTCACATCACATAGCTTCAACTGGGAAATGCACTTGTCTGCAAAGTGACGACGCCTAGAGCATCAAGAACTGTCTGCACGGTGGCTTCCTTTGACGCACAACCAGAGAGAAGAGTGTGGGCAGTGTCATGGCCAGTGACAATACTGGACACAAGAGCGCCCACACAAAAGCGGATAAAGTGTCACTAGAAGCCTTCCTAAGAGACAATCTCCATTCCTTCCGATCTGATTATGCAAACGTAGACTTGATGTGGCTCAAATTCAAAGATATAATAGCAACAGCAATTGAGAGATTCGTACCTTATAAATTGGTAAGAGATGGAACTGATCCCCCATGGTACACAAAACAGGTCCGAACGCTGTTGCAGAGGCAACGGAAAAAGCATGCGAAGTTCAGCAGAACGCGAAATCTCGAAGATTGGCTAAAATTTACAGACGCCCGAAATTTGGCACGGACTTCAATGTGAGATGCCTTTAATAGGTTCCACAACGAAACATTGTCTCGAAATTTGGTAGAAAATCCGAAGAAATTCTGGTCGTATGTGAAGTACACAAGCGGCAAGACGCAGTCAATACCTTCGCTGCGCAGTGCCGATGGTACTCTTACCGACGACTGTGCCGCTAAAGCAGAGTTATTGAACGCAGTTTTCCGAAATTCCTTCACTAGGGAAGACGAATGGAAAATTCCAGAACTTGAAACACGAACAGATGCTAGCATGAGTTTCTTAGAGGTAAGATACCTTAGGGGTTGGGAAGCAACTCAAATCGCTTGATACGGGCAAGTCTTCAAGTCCAGATTGTATACCGTTTAGGTTCCTTTCAGATTACGCTGATACAATAGCTCCCTACTTAGCAATCATATACAACCGCTCGCTCACCGATAGATCTGTACCTATAGATTGGAAAATTGAGCAGGTCGCACCAGTGTTTAAGAAGGGTAGTAGGAGTAATCCATGGAACTAAAGACCTATATCATCGACGTTGGTTTGCATAAGGTTTTGGAGCATATACTGTATTCAAACATTATGAATCACCTCGAAGGGAACGAGCTATTGATACGTAATCAGCATGGTTTCAGAAAACATCGTTCTTGTGCAACGCTCGAAGTAATAGCCGCTATCAACAGGGGATCTCAAGTTGATTCGGTATTTATAGATTTCCGGAAAGCTTTTGACACAGTTCCTCACAAGCGACTTCTAATCAAGCTGCGGGCATATGGGGTATCGTCTCAGTTGTGCGCTTTGATTCATGATTTCCTGTCAGGAAGGTCGCAGTTCGTAGTAATAGACGGTAAATCATCGAGTAAAACTGAAGTGATATCAGGTGTTCCCCAGGGAAGCGTCCTGGGACCTCTGCTGTTCCCGATCTATATAAATGGCCTGGGTGACAATCTGAGCAGTTCTCTTAGGTTGTTCGCAGATGATGCTGTCATTTATCGTCTAGTAAGGTCATCCGAAGACCAGAATCAGTTGCAAAGCGATTTAGAAAAGATTGCTGTGTGGTATGGTAGGTGGCACTTGACGCTAAATAACGAAAAGTATGAGGTGATCCATATGAGTTCCAAAAGAAATCCGTTGGATTTCGATTACTCGATAAATAGTACAATTCTCAGGGCTGTCAATTCAACTAAGTACCTGGGTGTTAAAATTACGAACAACTTCAGTTGGAAAGACCACATACGTAATATTGTGGGGAAGACGAGCCAAAGGTTGCGTTTCATTGGCAGGACACTTACAAGATGCAAAAAGTCCACTAAAGAGACAGCTTACACTACAGTCGTTCGTCCTCTGTTAGAATATTGCTGCGTGGTGTGGGATCCTTACCAGGTGGGATTGACGAAGGACATCGAAAAGGTGCAAAACAGGGCAGCTCGTTTTGTATTATCACGTAATAGGGGAGAGAGTGTGGCTGATATGATACGAGGTGGGGATGGAAGTCATTAAAGGAAAGACGTTTTTCGTCGCGGCGAGATCTATTTACGAAATTTCAGTCACCAACTTTCTGTTTCGAATGCGAAAATATTTTGTTGAGCCCAACCTACATAGGTAGGAATGATCATCAAAACAAAATAAGAGAAATCAGAGCTCGAACAGAAAGGTTTAGGTGTTCGTTTTTCCCGCGCGCTGTTCGGGAGTGGAATGGTAGAGAGATAGTATGATTGTGGTTCGATGAACCCTCTGCCAAGCACTTAAATGTGAAATGCAGAGTAATCATGTAGATGTAGATGTCGGCTATTCAGGCGACTCCCATATCTGCCTACAGTACCATAAAGCACGTATCCAATTTTATAAGCTCCAAGGAGAACCTACTTTGCCACTCTATTTCGTCACTGTCATACGGGCCTAGCACCTTGTGAAGTGATATGGAGCGCTACTCAGTACATTATACAAGCATCTCTGTCTTTCACAAGCAGCAACTTGAACAGCAGCCGATCCTGTTTAACACTGTGCTCATACTTCGTGGTCTGCGTGACGTTATATTCCAAAAGGTTAATGCAAGCTCTCATATTTTCTGTGCTGTCCGGAACTACTCTGACGAGGAAAAGCCTTACTATGATAGCGTGCCGGCCCACATTTGGAACGAAGTACATCAGCGATTCTGCGCGACATCGGTTCAACAAGTCCTCGGTAGGTTTCAGGAGATATGTGTCAACAGACAAATCAGAGCAGGTCACACATGTGTGTGTATTGGGGCTTATGGGCGCTCAACATCGAGGTCATCAGCGCCCAGCAGGTCACACAGTTTTCGTAAATTACCGCCCGATGGATTGTGTGCGGGAAACTGGTGCCTGATAGAGTTCCAGATGTCCTATATCAGATCCAGATCAGGCGAGTAGGTCACTATGAGTTCAGTATCATATTGCTCAACCTCCTGTAGTACTAATCTAGACTTTAGAGACAGACATTTTGCTGGAAACTGCCATAACGGGTAGCGAAGACATCAAGCACGAAGGGATACAAGTGTTCCACAGTAATGTCCACGTAGTATATGACTGTTATGATGCCTTAGATTACTACCACAGGTCCAATGGGAGATCAGGTGAATGACCCTCATATCGTAATACTGCTCTGACAATTCCGTGTAAGTGCTGTGGTGCATGTTATGAGCAGCTGTTCATCCGAATGAACGTATATACACAATATATACGAATACGACCATCGACCTGGCGTAATTCATCCGACTTGGCAACACGTATCCATTGACTCATGATCCAATCTCGATGATCCCACACTTACTTGCAGTCTTAGTTAATTATGGCGTTGGGTCAGTATGGCAGCAGTTAGCAGATTGGTTGCTACGCAAGTTCATGCTCAACAGAGTGCACTGAACGATATTCTCCGACACGTTTTGGCTTGCACCAGGTTAGTACTCTAGCATCAGACTGTCACAGATCTTCGCTTATCATGCTTTACAGCATGGGCAAGCCTCCAACCTCCACATTCTGTGATGAGGTTGGACATCCAACACCTTGACACCTACTCCTGGTCTCACCGTCCTTCAACCACTTTCCATAGATGCTCGCAACAGTAGTACTTGAACAGCCAACAAGTTTCGCCACTTCTGAGATGCTTCTTCCCTGGCATCGGTCCACGACAATCTGCGCTTTGTCGAAGTCGCTAACGTCAGTGTATTGTGCAGCCCGTATCGTCGCTAGAGTGACTAATTATTCCTTGCTGCCGCTGAATTACTTGCCGTACCGCGACGCTTGACCGTCGTGCCATCAGGCTTCATTGTCTCAACGGTGTACCTCTCGATGTAGAGCGATCGATAGTTGGGCTGGCTAGGACGTTCCCCAGATCTCTCACTTAGTGAAAACATCTGGTCATATGTTCCTGAGAGACTACCACGCCACCACTCGCCAGTCATTGCGATGAATGAACTCTGGTGTAGAGATGAAGCAGCGTGTAATGACGTATCCGCTTCTGTCATCCATCTCAGTGTAGATGCCTACTCTGTAATTCACAATTAAGTGCCGGTAGAGGCTTCATCGACCCAACTTCAACCTATTTTGCTACCATTCCATCCTTGAACAGTACACGGGAAAACGAACAGTTAAATCTTTCGTGCGAGCTCTGATTTCTTCCTATGTAGATGGGTGCCAGCAAAATGTTTTCGCTTCCGGAGGAGAAAGCTAGTGATTGAAATTTCGACAAAATAACTTTCCGCAGCGAGAAACGTCTTTGTTTTAATGACTGCCAACCGAAATCGTGTATAATATCCGTGACACTCTCTCCCTTATTTATCGATAAAACAGATGCACTGCCTTTCTTTGAGCTTTTTTGAAGTCCTTCGTCAATCCAGTCTGAGGCGGATCCTACATTCCACACCGTGCAACAGTACTCCAGAAGAGGACGGATAAGGATGTGTGGGCAGTCTTATTAGCAGACCTGTGATCTCTTCTAAGTTTTCTGCCAATAAATCATCGTCTTTGGTTTGCCTTCCCTACAACAGTATCTATGTGATCATTCCGCTTCAAGTTATTCGTAACCGTAAACCAAAAGTATCTAGTTGAATTCACAACCTTCAGATTTCTCTGATCATGTAACAGAAATTTAGCAGACTCGTTTCAGTTCTCAAGTGAATAACCTCACACTTTTCATCATTTAAATTCAATTGACACCTTTTGTGCCGTACAGACCTCTTGTCTAATCACCTGGAAACAATGTAAGAGGGCTGCTCAGTTTGTCTCCTAAATCGTTTATATTGACTAGGAACTGGAGCGGGCCTATAGTAGCCCTTTTGGGAATGCCAGATATCATTTCCGTTTGACACGATGACTTTCAGTCAGTCTGCGATTACTGACACGAATTCGCGAACCCAGTAGCACATCTGAGATGATACTCCACTATGAGTGTAAAGGCAGTGGGGTACTAAGAGAACAAACACACTTCGTCCTGATATTAGCAGTGCAAAGGATGTACATACTAATATCTCAAGAGTGCCCTTGAAGGTCTTGATGTTTGTGAACTGAAGGGTGTGGAGCAGTATGATAGTAACCGCCATGTCCTCACATTTACTGTAGCCTGTGATGGAAATAGCAAAGACCAGGTGAACATTAATCCCATGTACAAACGGCGAAGTAAAAATTGGGATTTGCTAAGCGAAAATCTTGTACTTTTGTACTCGTCTTTGAACAGTTTTGATGTTAACAAAACAGTAGAAGACTGCAGCAATGCAATGCAATGCAGTGACAGCAGTGCCGACATCGGCAATGGACTCTTCCCCACTGTCCCAACCAGGACAAACGCCCACACCTAAAGCCTCTAGGACACCTGAGCTCCAAAGTCTACGTAAATGCAAACGAGTGTGATGGAACTAGCAGAGTGGCCTTGGAGACGATCAGATACAAGTCACTTGCACGGTTCATGGAGGCTAAGGCAGCGTTTAAGAAGCAACCGAGCACGGTGTGGATTGAGTGTGAGCAGGTCATCGTGTGTCAGAGCTTGGCCGGGGACCCCTGGGGAACTCTGTATAATAATACTGCATTGAAGATAAGGGTGATGATTACTGCGTCCACCCTGATGAAGATTGATGCAAGCCATCCCAGCCAAAGGAGGAAGTCTGCGGAGATGTTAATAAGCACTTCATTACCAGACCGTAGCAGCAGAGACAAGACTGAGCAGTACAAGAATCTGAGATGACAACTAACTGAGCTATATGACGACGTGAAAGAGGTCGTCCCTTCCTCCGAATGTGAAGCTACAGATGCCATTGTTGAGATGAAACGTAATAAGGAGACAGGCCAGATGGAATCTCTGTATAAGCCTGTCATCACAGGACGCAAGTTTCAGATATGAATGGTTGCCCAATACCTGGTCAGTGGCTCAAGAAAGGGGAAGACTGTAACGCAGTGGATAAAGTCATATCGACCTCCTGAATAACATGGCAAAGCTACCAGAGATGTTGCTAAACTGCAAGCTAGAGCAATATCGAACACTAGTGGTCTTAGCCCCAACAAATATGGTTTCATTTGACGTATGGACAGCTACCGTAACAGGCATGCAGTTTGAAAGTGTCTTGGAAAAGTGGTTCAACAGTGGATCACTATGGGATTTGGTCTGTCAGCCAGTCTTCTAGGATAAGACTTGACCTGGTGCGATACATCGAGACATATCCAGATGATATTACTCTGCTAGTGCAGGGTAACTTTATAATGATTCTTAAAGCAAACAACAGTGTCGCACTAGACGCATGACAGTAGCGGTGCTACAAAATCAAATTACAACTGTCCACTGAAAAGATATGTGTTACGCGTATGACTAGAAAGACATCCTTTAGTCAAAATTAATAACAGAACTGTACTTCGACAGCAGGTTTCCAGATATCTCTGAGCATTCACCTGGATGAGTCCATGATGTTCATACTGAAAGAGTATGTCGAAAGTGTCTTATCCTGTTCAACAAAACAGCCATCATCACAAACTCAGTACCATCTGCAGTTAATGACTGTCGGGCTATACCACTCAAATCTACCAGGATATATTGCGTATGATGAGACAGTGTTTGGCAGCACCCTTTCCAAAAGACCAAACTGACTATGGCAGTGGGGCGAATACAAGACTGCCTTCTTTCTAAACCATAGCACTGCCGATACCTCTAACCGTCATAACAGTAATACCCCACTTGTCCGTCAGGTCAGGGAAATTTTTGCACTATACTAGTTCTAGGAGGACAATATTGAAGGCACGAATATTTTAGGTTGACTTACAAACAGCGTTCCTCTTGGACGAGTGGCAAAGGCGATGGGACGAGTTCTTACTGGTCGGTGTGTGAGTCCAATATTCCCTGACATGAAAGAAAAAATGGAACTACCATTCTCGAAGCCCCGTAGAGGTGTGGTGCACTTTCTTTTGAGACATGAGCTCTATGCAGGGTGTCTGCATAAGACAGGCAAAAGTTGCAATGGTGGTTGTTACTGCAATGGTGTTACATCAACTGATCACACTATATGGGACTGTTCACTTGATTCTGATGTGCAGGGGAACAGATTCCCACCCACAGAAGATACTAAAGCACTACTGAGGAACTCTACCCACTGGCAAGCACTGAACACTCCAGCAGCAGTCCCTCAGGTAACTCTTTTCTTGTATGTGGCTGAAAATAGATAATGGCTGGCCTGTAGGGAAATGGTAAAACAGCCCACTGACTGCTCTATATCCGATGAAGGCAAGGTAGTCAGCTTTGATGGGTAAATGCTCTCTTGCTCTATGCCGAGAACCTGAAGAAATCTTGGCTCAGTTGTGGATAGGTCTGGCTTCCTCGCCGAAGAGCTCTCAACTTTCAACACCTGGGAACAAGAGCACGAGTTGATTTTCTGGCCAAACTTACTGTATGGACGCTGTGGGCGATGGCACCATCTCCATGTCGTTCCTCACAGGCAGCTACTGAGAGGCTGCAAGGTCTGGTAATCAGTGGCTTAGTGTGCTCTTTTTGTTTAGGGAATCAGCTGCTATAATACACATATACAGGGGCAATGTTCCAGATTGTACATTCCACAGTGTAGGTAGGGCTGGATGTAGAGTCATTACAAACTGACAGTATGCAGGTAAACATTCAAACTGGTAACCGCTTGGTACATGGTCTTGGAGGTATCAGTGCAGGAATTGTTATTGATGACTGTTGACAGTGTACTGGACAACATTAAATTAATATTAACTTCATTTGTTGACTAATGGTCAGTACCTTCAAGTATGTGAGGCATGAATAATCAATTAATATTTATTTTACCCTAGGCAGTAGGTTAGGTATTAAAGTGTGGATACATCCACACAGAATGGAAAATCTATACTGACGACTGTGCAGAAAACATCAAGTAGTAAATTATCTGACCTGTTTGCACCAATACTGTTAGGTACACAGGGTAAACAACTAACACACTGAAGTGAGTACATATTAAGGTACCAATGATGACAATCTATGTACCTGTACACGCTACACCCCCTATATAAATCAGAGTTTATGTTTGTATTTTGGTGAAGTCCTCCCAGACCACTGGACCGATTTCAACCAAATTTGGCACAGAAACATCAGGCCTCAAGAGTATCGGTGCTTTTGGGTGTATAGCTTTGTAGCTGAAACAGTAGCAGAGATACCGGCAAAAATGTGTTTTTCTCAGCCCCTGCCGTATAGGCTGCCTTGTGTGAGGGGTGTGTTGTGTGGGAACAATATTGGCCAGACAAATCAACTTGTTTTGCATGGCACCCTATATGTCAGGGGCAAGAAACAGTTTTCTGTGCCCCAACATGTAAACTACCCTGCATGACAGGCGTGTTGAAGTAGTGTCAGTCTGATAAATCGACCTTATTTGTACGGCGGCCTGTACATTACGGGGAAATGAATGAGCTTCAAGCCTGAGATATGTAGACTTCCATGCACTTTGATGGAACTGATTCGGCCTGCGTTATTGAACATTACTGAGGGGATATATGTGCCGATGGGCAAAGCTGGGGAAAGTTGAGATGGATAGAGAAAGGGATGGAGAGAGCGATAGCTAGGACGAAATGGACAGAGAGAGAAGAGGAAGAGCAGATGCATGAGGCAGATGGAAGGTTTAGAGGGATAGTGTGTGGGTGGAAAAGGAACAGGGGTAGAAGAAAACGGAGTGAGAGAGGGTGAGATGGATATGGTCAGAGGGAGGCGGGGAAAGAAATGGAGAAAGACAGGGAGAAGAGGCAGCAGTGGGCAAATAAAGGTGGAAGGATGAGGAGGACAGAGAGAAGGAGGAAGAGGTGGGCACAGAGAAAGGGAGAGGAGGTGTGTTGAATATATGTGTCAAACGCTTGCACTGTCAAAGCTGCAGGGAAGAGGCTAGCTACACTATAAAGCTACATATTAATAAAGTGTTGTGTAGTAACTGTTACAGCACTAAAATAGAAGAGGACGCAGGGAAATGTCTGAGTGGATACTTGTCTTGCTGCAAGCAAGCCCATTTCCTGACCCAAGACACGTGACATAGCTCTACGCACTGCTAAAGAAACAATATGTCTGTCCTCTCAGGTGGGGCCATTGAGATCACACAGGGTGTTCAGTATGACCGCTTGAACAAGTTGATTCCGTGCTCCATGGCAGCGATGGGATTATGACCAACAAAAGCAGCAGTGTACTGCACCGATATCCACAGTCTCCTTAAGCCACGCTACTACCACTATCGAATTCCGACACATGCTGGTAAAAGTTTCTCTTTCTTACACAAGGCATAACATGATCTGCTTCCAACTAACACTTAAATGAGGTTTTTGAATGAGAACTCGCTACGTAATCAATCCTAATAATGGAGTTGCTGAGAGCTATAAGGACGTTAAGCATGCCGTCATCGATTTTGGGACGTTGACAAGTATGCATGCTCCTGACGCCTGTTGGTCTCAGGCTGAACCAGCTTTATCCAAGCTGTACCCCTACGCTGTACATATTGACATTTGCGAAAAGTAGCCTGAGCGATTTCTCTGATATTCATTTCCACATCAGTCCAAAGCACAAATCTTCATTGCTGTAGGAACGCTCACTGGCTACACTGACGCCCGCATCATACACGCTGGAAGCTGTTGAAGGAATGCCCCACCACAACCTCACGTTCCATGGATTCAGCATTGAAGTCTGTAAAATGGTCACTGTGGATTTCAGAAACCTTACCACTGCTATCGATCTCATTAGGAAACGAAAAGTTCATGTTCATGGTAAAAATGCACATTTCAGATATTTTCCAATAATGAAGTTTCAACCGTTTTTCGTGGACCGTTGGGAGGCCACAATTTTCTTCAAATCACACTGAGGGAGACAACAATTTGTAATTTTCCGACGGTTGTTAGGTGTCTTAAAATTTATGTATGTGGAAGGCAAACGTCGACCGTGATATATAGAGGCTTAAAAAATCTAGAAGATCAAATGTGGAACACATAGATTTAACATGACTACTCGACTTGATGCCTGAAGTGAACAGACAGTTTTATTTGAACTTCAAGCCAGAGAATATACTTAATGAAAATGAGGGCAACGGAGAAAATCAAGGAATAGGTCACAAATATATGTGTGTGTGGTGCCTTTAGTATCTGTTTTTTATATTGTGAGTTGGTTTCGCATGAACTGCAAGCTAGACAACAGTCAAAAAGACACTATTGACACTAGTCTACATACGAAAATTTTGTGAATTGACACGAATAGTAATAATTCTGTATATTAATTAAAAATTCGCAACATATAGTGCGTACATTTTATTTTTTTGACCGAAAATGTAGGATGTTTAGCCTTTATTAAATAATAAGTCAAGCATGTGAGCCTTGTGGTTTATCTATACTTTTGATTTTCTCAACATTATTTTCTTAAAATTTTGTGTCTGTGCTTTGGGACCTTATGGTTCTCAAGATATCATTAGAATTACTCTTACTATGCACGTCTGCAATGGAAATGGAAATGTGTGGCTGGGGCCTCGCGTCGGGTGGTGCAAGTCTTTCGAGTTGGCGCCACTTCGGTGACTTGCGTGTCGATGCGGATGAAATGATAATGAGAAGGACAACACAAAACCCAGACCCTGAGCGGAGAAAATCTCCGATCTATCCGGAAATCGAACCCGGGCCGTTAGGTATGACATCCCGTCGCGCTGACCACTCAGCTACCAGGGGCGGACACAGCTGCAATGAAATACTCATCATTTGCACGTCCAAGCACGTAGTACACTACAGGTCAGGTTGATATTTAATTCATGCCACTTTCACGGTGTTTTAAAAAAAATGGCTCTGAGCACTATGGGACTTAACTTCTGAGGTCATCAGTCCCCTAGAACTTAGAACAACTTAAACCTAACTAACCTAAGGACACCACAAACATCCATGCCAGAGACAGGATTCGAACCTGTGACTCTAGCGGTCGCGCGGTTCCAGACTGTAGCGCCTAGAACCGTTCGGCCACCACGGCTGGCTCATGGTGTTTCAATTTAGTGACCTGTGGAGCAGTTAGTTGTGACAGTGGATTTGTTTTTAATAACTGGAAGAGCTATTGTGATGACAAGAAGTATTATGATAGCTGTAGTAGTAAATATAGATTGCTTAGTTCTCCATGTAATATAATAATGTTTGCTCCTTATAATAGCAAACTAAATAATGATGAGTACAGCCTATGTTAAAATTATAATTAGCAGTCTATAATGAAAGAAATAAAAAAAAGAAATAAGAAAAAACAAAATGAATAAACTTCAGAATAGGCGTGACTAAGATTGAGATGCTGCTTATTGAGAGGACATTGCATTATTGCTGCACACACAAACACAGAGTACTCCACTTCAAAACTGCGATCAACGCAGAGTACAAATTTTTAAATGTCACTATAATTTTGAGGAAACAACACGAGAACAAACATAATAACATGTCCCCGAAATTACGAAAGAGTTATACAACGTTTTTGTATCTTAAAACGACGATCAGATTTCCACGATTACATCTACAATAATACTCGGTAAGCCACTTGACGTTGAGTGGAGAAAGATACTTCTGGCACCAGTGTCTGATCGCCCCTTTCTATTACCAAATGGGGCGCGGAAAGAATGATCGTCGGTAAGTCTCTGTATTAGCTCTAATGTCCCGAATTTTCCCGTTGTGGACATTTCACGAGACGTATGTGGGAGGAAGTAATGTGTTGTCTGTTTCTAGCGAAATTTCAATAGTAAATCTCTCCGTGATGCACAACGCCTCTCGTGTAGCGTCTGACACTGGACTTACTTGAGCATCACTTGAACGATCTCGCGCGGACAAAACGATTCTACATCTACATCTACACATACATCCATACTCCGCAAGCCACCTGACGCTGTGTGGCGGAGTGTACTTTGAGTACCTCTATCGGTTTTCCCTTCTATTCCAGTCTCGTATTGTTCGTGGACAGAATCATTGACGGTATGGCTCTGTGTGGGCTCTAATCTCTCCGATTTTATCCTCATGGTCTCTTCGCGAGATATACGTAGGAGGGAGCAATTACTGCTTGACTCCTCGGTGAAGGTATGTTCTCGAAACTTCAACAATAGCTCGTACCGAGCTACTGAGCGTCCCTCCTGCAGAGTCTTCCACTGGAGTTTATCTATCATCTCCGTAACGATTTCGCGATTACTAAATGTTCCTGTAACGAAGCGCGCTGCTCTCCGTTGGATCTTCTCTATCTCTTCTATCAACCCTATCTGGTACTGATCCCACACTGCTGAGTAGTATTCAAGCAGTGGGCGAACAAGCGTACTGTAACCTACTTCCTTTGTTTTCGGATTGCATTTCCTTAGGATTCTTCCAATGAATATCAGTCTGGCATCTGCTTTACCGACGATCAACTTTATATGATCATTCCATTTTAAATAACTCCTAATGCGTACTCCCAGATAATTTATGGAATTAACTGCTTCCAGTTGCTGACCTGCTACTTTGTAGCTAAATGATAAGGGAACCATCTTTCTATGTATTCGCAGCAAATTACACTTGTCTACACTGAGATTCAATTGCCATTCCCTGCACCATGCGTCAATTCGGTGCAAATCCTCCTGCATTTCTGTATAATTTTCCATTGCTACAACCTCTCGATACACCACAGCATCATCTGCAAAAAGCCTCAGTGAACTTCCGATGTCATCCACAAGGTCATTTAAGTATATTGTGAATAGCAACGGTCCTATGACGCTCCCCTGCGGCACACCTGAAATCATTCTTACTTCGGAAGACTTCTCTCCATTGGGAATGACATGCTGCGTTCTGTTATCTAGGAACTCTTCAATCCAATCACGCAATTGGTCTGATAGTCCATATGCTCTTACTTTGTTCATTAAACGACTGTGGGGAATTGTATCTAACTCCTAGCGGAAGTCACGAAACACGGAATCTACCTGTGAACCCGTGTCTGTGGCTCTCTGAGTCTCGTGGACGAATAGCGCGAGCTGGGTTTCATACGACCGTCTTTTTCGAAACCCATGCTGACTCCTACAGAGTAGATTTCTAGTCTCCAGAAAAGTCATTATACTCGAACATAATACGTGTTCCAAAATTCTACAACTGATCGACGTTAGAGATATAGGTCTATAGTTCTGCACATCCGTTCGACGTCTCTTATTGAAAACGGGGATGACCTGTGCCCTTTTCCTATCCTTTGGAACGCTACGCTCTTCTAGAGACCTACGGTACACCGCTGCAAGAAGGGGGGCAAGTTCCTTCGTGTAGTCTAAAATCGAACTGGTATTCCACCATCTCCAGCGGCCTTTCCTCTTTTGAGCGATTTTAATTGTTTCTCTATCCTTCTGTCGTCTATTTCGATACCTACCATTTTGTCATCTGTGCGACAATCTAGAGAAGAAACTACAGTGCAGTCTTCCTCTGTGAAACAGCTTTGGACAAAGATAAGATTCCGTGATAAGAAAAAGATTCCGTGATAAGAAAAAGATTCCGTGATAAAACGTAGCGCTCTTCGTTGGATCTTGTCTATCTCTTGTATCAGTCCTCTATAGTAAGATGCCAGATCGATAAACAATCCTCAAAAATCGGTCGAGCAATCGCCTTGTAATGCACTTCTTTAGTGGATGAATTAGCAGTTCCTCAAGATTTTTCCTATGAATCGCAGTGCGGCATCTGTTTTTCCTGCTATTTGTTTCACACGGTCATTCCACTGAAAATACAAGTGGAGTCAGCGAAAAAAATACTCAAAAAGCTGATCCATGCAATGCAGCGCAACGTACTCTGGGAATTTAAAATCGGCAGTATAAGATTAATTAATATTACTGGTAAAAATATTTAAGATTCAAAATCAATGGTTTACAAATTTTAAATGAGATTGAATATCGACACTGGGTAACATGAGTTGTGATTTGGGACTAATAAAATTTTGTAGACACGATTTGTTTGAGGCAGTTAAATGTGAATTTATGTGTCTCTAAATTTCTAAGTGAATTCATACGAGCCTTTTATTATTCTGAACCAGGCCATACACGTGGTAGGAGCGAACTCGACGTATCACCTATTCCCTATGCTCTATATTCGTTAACAGCCTGTAGTGTGATATCACGTCAAATAGTTTCCGGAAATCTAGATATATGGAATCTGCCTGTTACCCTTCATCTATAATTCGCAACACCTATCGTTTATCATCAACAAAACCTTGCTGGTGTTTAGCCGCCTTACAGATTGACGACAATTTTTACGTTTAATGTGTGTTTGCCATTTTCGTTCACAGTTTATTTGTTCGCCCAAGTTTTTCTTTAGATATTTATTTACTGTTAACATCATTTCGCCTACATTTTTCATTTACATATCTCTGTGTGCGGTAATTTCGTCTACTTTATTCATAACGGCTTTCTTTTCAATCTTACTTCTACAGCTACATGACTCCTACATATATACCCCGCAAACCACCGAACGGTGCATGGCGGAGATGCATTGTACCGCTAAAGTAATTTACATTCCCTTCGACTCGCAAATAGAACGAGGGAGGAACGACTGTTTAAAAGTCTCCGTAAAAGCATTAATTTCTCGCAGCTTATCTTCATGGTGTTCACGTGAAATGTACGTTGGCGGCAGTAGAGTCGTTATACAGACTGCCTCAAATGCTGGTTCTCCAAATTTTCTTAATAGCGCCCTGAGAAAAGAGCGTCGTCTTCCCTCCAGAGATTCTCATTTGAGACCGCGAAGCATCTCCGTAATACTTGCGTGCTGATCGGAACTACCGGTAACAAATCTAACAGCACTCCTCTCAATTGCTTTGATGTCTTCCCTTACTCTGCCCAGGGGTGGGAATCACAAACACTGGAGCAGCATATACTAAGAATGAGTCGCACTAGCATTCTACAGACCGTCTCCTTTATGGATGAGGAACACTTTTCGAAAATCCTCCAAATAAAACGAAGATTCGTCTCCCCTAATACCAACCAGATGTGCTCATTCAATTTCATATCCCTCTGCAACGTTGCGCCGAGATATTTCATTGATGTGACTGTGTCAAGCTGCACCCTACCAATGCTATATTGGAACGTTTAAGGGCTATATATCTTACTCATCCGCATTAACTTACATTTTTCTACATTTAGAGCAAGGTGCCGTTTATAATACCAGCTAGAAATTTTATCTGAGTCATATCCTCGTACTGCAGACTGCAGCCCACGCTGGCTGTCAAATCATTTATGTTTATGGAAGATGATAACGGTCCTTTTACACTTTCCTGGGACACCCCTGACGACATCCATGTGTCTGATGAACGGTTGCCGTCAAGGGCGACGTACTGGGTTCTATTATTTAAGAAGTCTTCGAGCCACTCACCTATCTGGGAACCAATTCCCTATGCTCCATCTTCGTCTGCAGTGTGATATCACGTCCAGTAGTTTCCGGAGATCTAGATATATGGAACCTGCTTGTTGCCCTTCATCCATAGTTCGTAGTTCATCATGTCCTAAAATGGCAAGCAGACTTTCGCATGAGCGATGCTTTCTAAATCCGTGGTGATATGTGGACAGAAGCCTTTCTGTTTCAAGGGAATTTACTTCGAACTCAGAATGTCTTCAAGAATTCTGCAGCTAAACCGATGCTAACATTTTTCTTCAGATCGATGCAGGTTTTTGTAATCAGCACTGACTTCCAAGATTTCTGGTTCTCGCTCAGCTACTTTCTACTTTTCTTTGTAATTCTAGTCTTGCGAAGGTTCTGGTAACGGGTAACACACTGAAAATGTGTATTAACCTGATGTCAAACTGATCGCGAGGTAAACAATTTAGCTTAATTATTTAATTATGATAAATTATAATTATATTATTAATAATGCTAAATTATATTATGTACTTTTACTGACCAGTAATGTAGACAGTCTCGTGTAATGCACTAAATATGCTTTATTTCTGCATCTACATTGTAGCTCCACGTCAAAGGTTGTTCTTTGGTTCCAGGCTTGTCAACTACATGGGCAAGCTGATGAGTCCCGTTGCCATGACGCAGTTCATGTCGGGCGTAATGGTGGCCTGCTGGACGCTGTTCCAAGCCACATACGGAAGGACAGCACACGAGAAAGTATTAAAGCTAAAGCATCAACGCTTGTATCCGACAGCGATTCGGGTTCTGCAACAAGTTATAGTATCGATATAGCGTTTGCTCCTAGCAAATGGTTAACTGCTTACCCGCAGTTGCACAGGCTGCGCAAGCGATAGTAATGTACGATGGACACGCAGTCTGGAGGAGTTCGGTGCTTAAATAACTCACTCAGTCACTTAAGTCTACTGCGCACCGCTACTTAATGTAGCGTGTCCTCGTTGCGCAGCTGAATCGTACCTGAATTGGCACTGCTGCGATTCAGATGCGCATACAAAGGGTACTAAGAAGGACTTGCAAACAGATTTATTTATTTAATTTTTGCGAAGTAATTTCCACCGCATTGAATACATCTCTCCATAATGCGAATTAAAGCCCTAAACCAGTTCTCCCAAGTTGCTGTAGAGAGTAAGGCACACTCATAACCCCCAGCTCTCAGTCATTTGAAAACTGCGCTCCTTTTAGCTTCATTTCCACATGTGTGAAGAGTGCAGAGCCACAAGGGGCAAGGTATGGACTGTAAGGAGGGTGCTCAGTTTCAGTCCTGTACCCCGCGAATATTCGGTGCATGCTTTGGCGCGGTGAGCTGGAGCGTTGTCGTGCTGGAGGAACCAAGTGTCCATTCTTGACTTGGGTCGCAGGTTCTTCAAAGCTTGGATGAATTTTGGCAGGCATTGGTCAGTGTACCACTTAGCTGTGACTGTCTTCTGTATGTCCCAAAACAACACGCTCAACAATTCTGCTCGATGTGAAAAAAAAACAACAGTTATCGTTTTCTTCTTTACTGGTCGGGATCTTCTGACTGCTACGGGTTTGCCGTCATCTTCAAAGACCCAAACTTTGTTTTGGATCTTAGTCAGCACATCATAATAGTAGAGCCAAGTCTGTCACGATGTTATTCACATAGAGACTGTCCCTTAGTAAAGCCACACGTCGCGTCATCTGCTGTTCCTTCAGTCTATGCAGCACCCAGAGACAACAACGTTTCCTTACTTGCAAATGATCATACAGAGTCGAGCGACCTGGTGGGGCATTTTGCCCTAAGGTATCCTCTATCTACTTACAGGTCGCTCACCTGTCTTCGTCTAGCATTTCCCTCACAACATCAATGTTTTCCTCTGTAACTGATGATCGTGGCCTTCCCAGCGTAATTCTAAAGTGAAATTTCCTCTTTGGAATTCTCTGTACCATCTGAATGTAATTGTACGATGTGGACACATCGCCAAGTGTAAGAACGTTTTCTTCAACGCGTTGGTTTTTGTTTAAAAAGCGCTCGAAGTTGTACCGCAAAACTGCCGGACCACGGAGCCATACCCTGTTAGTGAACCACTGGATACAGCCTTGGCACAGCGGCTACAATGGAAGTATGAAGTATTCTCAGAACACAGCAACAATGAGCCTCCTGCGGTCGTATTAAAACGTCCCTAGTTTCCTTTCTATGTTCCCGTGTATCCGGAAGTATTGCGGGTATATAGTCACACAAGATTTCAGTCTCATCGAAACAGGAGTCTCGCAACAATGTTGCGCAACATTGCCAGTGGGAACGTCTTCAGGTGGAGTTTGGCTCACTCTAACATGTTGTCATCAGTGTTATTGTCGTCAATGGCCATGGTTGTATTTTACATTTTCCAATATGTGGACGACTGGACCTACACTGAAAGTAATTGAAATTCTTGTGCGACATCACTCGTATCGAATACAGAAACAGCGCCAAACGAGGAAGTGTGCATTAAAATGTCTGTCGGAAATGTCTGATGTTTTAATAGAGGAAATGGAAAAGTAATTAAATACTCGGAAAAGCTAGTTTCGGCGGGAAAACAAGAAATTAGAGGAAAGCGAGAGGAACTTCCTTTAAAAATGTTCACGGTTTGGATATCAAACTCTCGTATTTCTCCTGCTTGAGAATGAATTAAGAGGAAGACGTAAGACTTGTGTAGAAAAACATAATATAAGAGAATATAAAATTAATATTTGTATAAACTTCAAATCACATTCTTTTTCTTTTTAGAAATACAGTACAAATGTTAGGAATGTGCAGCTTCTGTCTATTTTTTTAGATGCCAGTGACCCTTCAGATGATACAAAGTAAACTCAAAATTCGTTTCTAATTTCCTGACTTTCATTTGGAAATTTCCTCGGTACAGTTTGTAAGCTCAGAAGTTGTATTCTTTAGTGCTAATCGCTTTGCTCTATGTATAAAGTTCCCTTCAGTATCTTCCTTGTCGACCTCTGTGGCCGAGCGCTTCAGTCTGGAAACACGCTGCTGCTACTGTCGCAGGTTCGAATCCTGCCTCGGGCATGGATGTGTGTGATATCCTTAGGTTAGTTAGGTTTAAGTAGTTCTAACTCTAGAGGACTGATGACCTCAGATGTCAAGTCCCATAGTGCTTAGAGCCATTAGAACCATTTTATCTTCCTTGTCAAAAGTGCCAGGTAGAACGTAGTTTCGTTTTTGAAGTGCACTATAAAAAACTATGGAAATAGGCAGTCGCAAGAACCACTGTTTCCACTTTACTGGGACGTAGTGCTATAAGTTTCAGTAAAACTCAAAATTCCGTTGCCCATATTCCAAAACAGTTTTCATTACTGCGGCGTAAACGACTTAGACAGTAATTCAGTGATCTATCAGCATGTGATAATGATCGATTGTTAAATACGGGGTATGGCACCATCAAATTTCGTTACAGAGGAAACACCTCTTCAGCTACTAATACGAACTGGACAGAGATTTCTCTGCCTGGGAATGATGTACTTTTAGGCGAAATCAACGTTACGTTAGTAATTTTTTCATGAAGTGTCCGCAGCTCGTGGTCGTGCGGTAGCGTTCTTGTTTCCCGCACCCGGGTTCCCGTGTTCGATTCCCGGCGGGGTAAGGGATTTTCTCTGCCTCGTGATGACTGGGTGTTGTGTGATGTCCTTAGGTTAGTTTGGTTTAAGTAGTTCTTAAGTTATAGGGGACTGATGACCATAGATGTTAAGTCCCATTGTGCTCAGAGCCATTTGAAACATTTTCATGAAGAGTTGTGTATTTAAATTCCCTGTCGTCATAAATTCTTCCTTGACGTCCAACATCAAAATATGTGAAACTGTAATTGGCATTAGCCACCACAAGCACAACAAAGCTGAGGTGCCCCTCATAATTAAAACTGATACGTCTATTGTGTTCTGGAGTCACTATCTGCAGTATTCTTCTTTTCAAGCCAGAAGTAAAAGCGAAACATGTGGACCTGCGCAGGCTAGTTCCAGAGAAACATAAAAGACTTTTTTTTTTAAAAAAAAAAGTAATGTTTATTCTTAAAATTTCCAGTATTTTGAAATGTGGGATTATTACAGAAATTGGGAAGAGCGATCAGTACTATTTTAATAATGAAGCCTACAGTTAGAAACGATAAACAAACGCATCACATGAAGAATCGTAACAGCACTGCAGAGATGACAACGTACCTTTGGCGAGGTCTAGTAGACGGTAAGCGAGTACGTGCAGTGTACAAGAACTGCCCCCAGGTGATCAACAGGGTAGTTTTTCACTATCGTTGGACTTTAGTTGTACTGTGGAATGGTACGTTCCCTAGTTTGGAAGTATTTCGCAAACTGTGGTAGCAATGAAGTACAATGCTCCATTTACTTTTTTTTTGTCATCAGTATACTGACTGGTTTGATGCGGCACGCCACGAATTCCTTTCCTGTGCTAACCTCTTTATCTCAGAGTAGCACTTGCAACCTACGTCCTCAATTATTTGCTTGACGTATTCAAATCTCTGTCTTCCTCTACAGTTTTTGCCCTCTACAGCTCCCTCTAGTACCATGAAAGTCATTCCCTCATGTCTTAGCAGGTGCCCTATCATCCTGTCCCTTCTCCTTATCAGTGTTTTCCACATATTCCTTTCCTCTCCGATTCTGCTTAGAACCTCCTCATTCCTTACCTTATCAGTCCACCTAATTTTCAACATTCGTCTATAGCACCACATCTCAAATGCTTCGATTTTCTTCTGTTCCGATTTTCCCACAGTCCATGTTTCACTACCATACAATTCTGTGCTCCGGACGTACATCCTTAGCAATTTCTTCCTCAAATTAAGGACGGTATTTGATATTAGTAGACTTCTCTTAGCCAGAAATGCCTTTTTTGCCATAACGAGTCTGCTTTTTGATGTCCTCCTTGCTCCGTCCGTCATTGGTTATTTTACTGCCTAGGTAGCAGAATTCCTTAACTTCATTGACTTCGTGACCATCAATCCTGATGTTAAAGTTTCTCGCTGTTCTCGTTTCTGCTACTTCTCATTACCTTCGTCTTTCTCCGATTTATTCTCAAACCATACTGTGTACTCATTAGACTGTTCATTCCGTTCAGCAGATCATTTAATTCTTCTTCACTTTCACTCAGGATAGCAATGTCATCAGCGAATCGTATCATTGATATCCTTTCACCTTGTATTTTAATTCCACTACTGAACCATTCTTTTATTTCCATCATTGCTTCCTAGATGTAAAGATTGAAGAGTAGGGGCGAAAGGCTACAGCCTTGTCTTACACCCTTCTTAATACGAGCACTTCGTTCTTGATCGTCCACTCTTATTATTCCCTCTTGGTTGTTGTACATATTGTATATGACCTGCCTCTCCCTATAGCTTACCCCTACTTTTTACAGAATCTCCAACAGATTGCACCATTTTATATTGTCGAACGCTTTTTCCAGGTCGACAAATCCTATGAACGTGTCTTGATTTTTCTTTAGCCTTGCTTCCATTATTAGCCGTAACGTCAGAATTGCCTCTCTCATGCCTTTACTTTTCCTAAAGCCAAACTGATCGTCACCTAGTGCATTCTCAATTTTCTTTTCTATTCTTCTGTATATTATTCCTGTAAGCAGCTTCGATGCGTGAGCTGTTAAGTTGATTGTGCGATAACCTTCGCACTTGTCAGCTCTTGCCGTCTTCGGAATTGTGTGGATGATGCTTTTCCGAAAGCCAGATGGTATGTCGCCAGACTCATATATTCTACACACCAACGTGAATAGCCTTTTTGTTGCCACTTCCCCTAATGATTTTAGAAATTCTGATGGAATGTTATCTATCCCTTCTGCCTTATTTGACCGTAAGTCCTCCAAAGCTCTTTTAAATTCCGATTCTAATACTGGATCCCCTATCTCTTCTAAATCGACTCCTGTTTCTTCTTCTATCACATCAGACAATTATTCACCCTCATAGAGGCTTTCAATGTATTCTTTCCGCCTATCTGCTCTATCCTCTGCATGTAACAGTGGAATTCCCGTTGCACTCTTAATGTTACCACCGTTGCTTTTTTTAATGTCACCAGAGGTTGTTTTGACTTTCCTGTATGCTGAGTCTCTCCTTTCGACAATCATATCTTTTTCGATGTCTTCACTTTTTTCCTGCAGCCATTTTGTCTTAGCTTCCCTGCACTTCCTATTTATTTCATTCCTCAGCGACTTGTATTTCTATATTACTGATTTTCCCGGAACATGTTTGTACTTCCTCCTTTCATCAATCAACTGAAGTATTTCTTCTGTTACCCATGGTTTCTTCGCAGCTACCTTCTTTGTACCTATGTTTTCCTTCCCAACTTCTGTGATGGCCCTTTTCAGAGATGTCCAGTCCTCTTCAACTGTGCTGCCTACTGTGCTATTCCTTATTGCTGTATCTATAGCGTTAGAGAACTTAAAACGTATCTCGTCATTCCTTAGAACTTCCGTATCCCACTTCTTTGCGTATTGATTCTTCCTGACTAATGTCTTGAACTTCAGCCTACTCTTCATCACTACTATATTGTGATCTGAGTCTATATCTTCTCCTCGGTACGCCTTACAATCCAGTATCTGATTTCGGAATCTCTGTCTGACCATGATGTAATCTAATTGAAATCATCCTTTATCTCCCGGCCTTTTCCAAGTATACCTCCTCCTCTTGTGATTCTTGAACAGGGTATTCGCTATTACAAGCTGAAACTTGTTACAGAACTCTATTAGTCTTTCTCCTCTTTCGTTCCTTGTCCCAAGCCCATATTCTCCTGTAACCTTTTCTTCTACTCCTTCCCCTACAACTGCATTCCAGTCGCCCATGACTATTAGATTTTCGTCCCCCTTTACATACTGCATTACCCTTTCAATATCCTCATACACTTTCTCTATCTGTTCATCTTCAGCTTGCGACGTCGGCATGTATACCTGAACTATCGTTGTCGGTGTTGGTCTGCTGTCGATTTGATTAGAACAACCCGGTCACTGAACTGTTCACAGTAACACACCCTCTGCCCTACCTTCCTGTTCATAACGAATCCTACACCTGTTATACCATTTTCTGCTGCTGTTGATATTACCCGATACTCATCTGACCAGAAATCCTTGTCTTCCTTCCACTTCACTTCACTGACCCCTACTATATCTAGATTGAGCCTTTGCATTTCCCTTTTCAGATTTTCTAGTTTCCCTACAACGTTCAAGCTTCTGACATTCGACGCCCCGACTCGTAGAACATCATCCTTTCGTTGATTATTCAATCTTTTTCCTATGGTAACCTCCCCCTTGGCAGTCCCCTCCCGGAGATCCGAATGGGGGACTATTCCGGAATCTTTTGCCAATGGAGAGATCATCATGACACTTCTTCAGCTACAGGCCACATGTCCTGTGGATACACGTTATATGTCTTTAATGCAGTGGTTTCCATTGCCTTCTGCATCCTCATGTCGTTGATCATTGCTGATTCTTCAGCCTTTAGGGGCAATTTCCCACCCCTAGGAGAAGAGAGTGCCCTGAACCTCTATCCGCTCCTCCGCCCTCTTTGACAAGGCCGTTGGCAGAATGAGGCTGACTTCTTATGCCGGAAGTCTTCGGCCGCCAATGCTGATTACTTATCAAAATTTAGGCAGTGGCGGGGATCGAACCCTGGACCGAAAACGTTTTGATTATGAATCAAAGACGCTACCCCCCCTTTTTTTTGTTATCTCATTTTGTTCGTTATTGTTCATTTCAATTGTTCGTGGCGGACGTCACCTGACGCCCATTGAAGTTCGTTACTGATCTAGTCACTCAGTTTTTTTATTACAGAGGGCAGCTAACCCTCTGACCGAACACGCTGAGCTACCGTGCCGGCAGCCGTAGACCACGGTTCCAACACTCCATTTACTTTAAAAGAATAAAAACGGGAGGAGGCTCAACAAAATTGCGACACCAGATAAGCAGAAAACATCTACGGCGTTCCTTGGAAAATAAAGTAAATTTGAGTGACGTATCTATAATTTTATCGGAGTGCTATAGACTCGAGATTAGAACTAAACCCACAATTTTGTGGTCGTTTCAGGGAGAAAAACTGTTATCGACTTGCGAAATTTTGTTCTTGCTGTGGCCGCGCCAGTCTCCTGCACTCGTTGTCGTTACTAGAGACAACGAGTCCGATTCCTGCCAAAGCGTAGCCCCATATTGATCGTAATCTCTATCTCCCTCACCTTCACTAGAATTTTTCAATCTTTGTCCGAAATCTTTGTTTATTATTGGGAGTAACAGCAATTAAAAACAGTAAATCGCTTCTTTTACAAATCGGCTATTTTGCGCGGTTTTTTACAGCCAGGTTAAACTGAAGACGAAAAGAACCGGTGTAACCTTAAACCTGTTTGTTCAACGACAACCGCCATCTGTAATTTGACGTCGTTGAGGCCTGATTGACCGTAAACATCGTGTATCAAAACGTTCGTCTCGATTTCCCCTACACCAATGCGGTACGTTGTAAACAATTTTGCCGGCCATGGTGGCCGAGCGGTTCTAGGTGCTACACTGGAACTGTTGGTCGCAGGTTCGAATCCTGCCTCGGGCATCGATGTGTGTGATGTCCTCAAGTTAGTTAGGTTTAAGTAGTACTCAGTTCTAGTGGACTGATGACGTGAGAGGTTAGGTCTCATAGTGCTCAGAGCCATTGGAACCATTTAACCAAATATTGTTTACACCCTACTTATCTTGTTGTACAGTTTGTCGCTTTCGGTATCCTCTGTAGAATGCTCCTGTACCCTTACGACGACCTTGCTGTGCTTCGGAGTCTGTTTCTATCAAGCCGTTCACCATGGGTACTTAGCCGTTTCCCACCACCAGGAAGCGCCGTTTATCGACCGTTCACCGCATCTCTACACGCCGAGTGATACTGATGTTCCCTGTGTCGAAGAGAACAGTAACGCAACAATAACACATGTGAAACTTCCTTGCAGATTAAAACTGTGTGCACGACCGAGACTCGAACTCGGTACCTTTGCCTTTCGCGGGCAAGTGCTCTACCATCTGAGCTAACCAAGCACGACTCACGCCCCGTCGCCCCGTCCTCAAAGCTTTACTTCTGCCAGTATCTCGTCTCCTACCGTACAAACTTTACAGAAGCTCTCCAGCGAACCTTGCAGAACTAGCACTCCTGAAAGAAAGGATATCGTGGAGACATGGCTTAGCCACAATATGTTCCCATAACGAGATTTTCCCTCTGCAGAGAAGTGTGCGCCGATATGAAACTTTCTGGCAGATTAAAACCCTGTGCCGGACCGAGACTCGAACTCGGGACCTTTGCCTTTTGCGGGCAAGTGCTCTACCATCTGAACTACCCAAGCACGACTCACGCCCCGCCCTCACAGCTTTACTTCTGCCAGTATCTCGTCTCCTACCTAGCACTCCTGAAAGAAAGGATATTGTGGAGACATGGCTTAGCTACAGGATGTTTCCAGAATGAGATTTTCCCTCTGCTGAGAATTGTGCGCTGATATGAAACTTCTTGGCAGATTAAAACTGTGTGCCGGACCGAGAGCGAGACTAATAACACATGTGCCTGCAATAAATGTTATACCAATGAGTAGGTAACGGCCAAAAGCGATTAGGATTTTCGGAACTGTACATGAAGGCAGATTTTTGGGATAATGTATTTGTCTCTCAAGCATAATGCTGTGGAAAGAAAGAAGGCTGTGACATGTCGCTTGGTATAGGAGTGTGATACGCAAAAGGGTACAGATTTTAATATAGTGGTACGACCGAAGATGATGATGTTCTTTAAGAATTATTGAGCTCCTTCAGAGATAACAATGAAAAAATACTCCACCTGATGTGCCAAAGGTATGAGACTGCCAAAATATCTCAACTTCAAGAAGAACGTAGGTGTGTCAGTCAAAAGATAATGCCTCCTATTTTTTTGTCCTTAATTATAATTTCTTAGTGAAAAATTTGAATGTGGTGCTATTCCGCAAAGCACCTTCTCAGATCCAGTGCAGTAGTAAATTGCTGCGTCGACAGGTGACACTACTACAGTCACGTGCAAAATGGCCGACATCGATGTTTTTATTAGAAAGAGTACTGTGACAGATTTCTTGAATACACAAAATGAAACGACCATTCACATTAATAAAAAATTGAAACATGTGTTAAGTGACGCAACAGTGGATATCAAGACACGGTAACGAAGCTGAAGAGCAAACATTATTGGCCGACGAAAACGTGGAATGGCAGGCCAGTGACTTCACACAACATTCAGCGAGTCGATGACATCGTCCGTGGTGGCCGCCTAGTGGCTGCAGATGATTTTTGTTGCATTACCTCCCTCAGTAGCGGCAGCGTGATGACGATTATTCAACAACTGGGATACTCAAAGGTTTTTGCAACTTGGGTACCAAAAATGTTAACCATCCAGAATAGACAGACAAGAAAAACAATTGCCTCCTAAATATTGTAGGACTTCCGTTTGGGAGGACAGGAGTTCGTGGAAAAAACTGCGACAGGAGACGAAATATACGAGGTCTGTTTAAAAACTTTCGGAACTTTGTCCACAAAATTTTTCTACTCTTGCCTTTCATGGTTTTCTTTGGGATACTCTCCTCCACAATTAATACACCGCTCCCAACGCCGTCTCCATTTCCAGAAACAGTCTTGGTAGCCTCTTTCTGGGACGTGTGAAGCGCCGTCTGTGAATTTGCTTTCATCTCGTCTATCGCTGCAAATCTTTGTCCTTGAAATGGAGTTTTCAACTTTAAAAAAAAAAGGCCACAGAGGTCAGGTATGGAGAGCATGGAGGATGAGGCAGCACAGTGATTTCGTTTAGTCTGCAGTAGCTATGCACCAACAGAGATCGTGATGTCTCGACACATTTCAGACAGTTTCCTTCTCACAGCATTTCAGGACATGGTCCAGCTGAAATGTCACAATCTTCTAGTCTCTCGGACAGTCAGTCATCGAATGGCACGCACAATATTGTTGGCGTTCGTGACACGAGCGTCGTCGGTAGACGTCGAAGGGCGACCTGAACGAGGCTCATCTGTAACTTCCGTTCGACCATTTTTAAATTATGAACCATTTGCAACACCGAGTACGGCTTAAGCACTCGTCACCGTAGGCTTCCTGCATAATTTGTTGTGTCTCTGTAATGGTTTTCTTTAGTTTTGCGCAAAATTTAATGCACTCGCGTTTGCTCCTTGCCATCTTGAAATTCGCTAACTGTGCGTCACAACGTTGTACTCAGTACAGCACTGAACAATAACTAACAGACATACAACAATGACGCTTCTGGCAGTTACACACTAAACAGAGGCGTGTGCGTAGTGATGCCAACCAATTTCGCTTCACCACGCCGTTGGTGCGAAATTATGAATGTTCCACAGTTTTTTGAACAGATCTCGTATGTTCATTTTTTTTTAAAACCACAACCAGAGAGGCAGTCATTGAAACGGCAGGAGGATAAGTTCAAAACTGTGAAATCGCAGGGAACGTTATGGCTACAGTACTCTGGGATGAAGAGGATGTGATTATAGTTGACTTTTTGGGGGCAGGGACACACAATAAATTATGTCCAGTAAGTCTGAACTCTCAAACAGTTGAAAGCACGTCTTCAGCGATTTCGACCAACAAAAGCTATGGCAGATGTTCTTCTTTTGCCTGACAATGCAAGACCACACAGCACTCGTCACACCAATGAGGATATTGTGAAAAATGGATGGGAAGTGTTATCTCATCTCCTATATAGCCCTGACATGGCACCATCAGATTTCAATCTGTTTGAGTCGCTAAAAGAATTTCAACGTGGGATTCATTTTCAAGATGAGGAGGATGCGTAAATGTCCGTACGTCAATGGCTTCAGCAGAACGATGGTGCGTTTTACCATACTTGCATACATGCAGTTGATAAAAGATGGAAAAACAGTGAAAGATGGACGGAGATCATAATAAAAAGTCATATATGAATCGTCGATGTTGTGGTTTTCAAACTACACTCTTGGAAATTGAAATAAGAACACCGTGAATTCATTGTCCCAGGAAGGGGAAACTTTATTGACACATTCCTGGGGTCAGATACATCACATGATCACACTGACAGAACCACAGGCACATAGACACAGGCAACAGAGCATGCACAATGTCGGCACTAGTACAGTGTATATCCACCTTTCGCAGCAATGCAGGCTGCTATTCTCCCGTGGAGACGATCGTAGAGATGCTGGATGTAGTCCTGTGGAACGGCTTGCCATGCCATTTCCACCTGGCGCCTCAGTTGGACCAGCGTTCGTGCTGGACGTGCAGACTGCGTGAGACGACGCTTCATCCAGTCCCTAACATGCTCAATGGGGGACAGATCCGGAGATCTTGCTGGCCAGGGTAGTTGACTTACACCTTCTAGAGCACGTTGGGTGGCACGGGATACATGCGGACGTGCATTGTCCTGTTGGAACAGCAAGTTCCCTTGCCGGTCTAGGAATGGTAGAACGATGGGTTCGATGACGGTTTGGATGTACCGTGCACTATTCAGTGTCCCCTCGACGATCACCAGAGGTGTACGGCCAGTGTAGGAGATCGCTCCCCACACCATGATGCCGGGTGTTGGCCCTGTGTGCCTCGGTCGTATGCAGTCCTGATTGTGGCGCTCACCTGCACGGCGCCAAACATGCATACGACCATCATTGGCACCAAGGCAGAAGCGACTCTCATCGCTGAAGACGACATGTCTCCATTCGTCCCTCCATTCACGCCTGTCGCGACACCACTGGAGGCGGGCTGCACGATGTTGGGGCGTGAGCGGAAGACGGCCTAATGGTGTGCGGGACCGTAGCCCAGCTGCATGGAGACGGTTGCGAATGGTCCTCGCCGATACCCCAGGAGCAACAGTGTCCCTAATTTGCTGGGAAGTGGCGGTGCGGTCCCCTACGGCACTGCGTAGGATCCTACGGTCTTGGGGTGCATCCGTGCGTCGCTGCGGTCCGGTCCCAGGTCGACGGGCACGTGCACCTTCCGCCGACCACTGGCGACAACATCGATGTACTGTGGAGACCTCACGCCCCACGTGTTGAGCAATTCGGCGGTACGTCCATCCGGCCTCCCGCATGCCCACTATACGCCCTCGCTCAAAGTCCGCCAACTGCACATACGGTTCACGTCCACGCTGTCGCGGCATGCTACCAGTGTTAAAGACTGCGATGGAGCTCCGTATGCCACGGCAAACTGGCTGACACTGACGGCGGCGGTGCACAAATGCTGCGCAGCTAGCGCCATTCGACGGTCAACACCGCGGTTCCTGGTGTGTCCGCTGTGCAATGCGTGTGATCATTGCTTGTACAGTCCTCTCGCAGTGTCCGGAGCAAGTATGGTGGGTCTGACACACCGGTTTCAATGTGTTCTTTTTTCCATTTCCAGGAGTGTATGTAGTTGCATTTAAAATTCATGTCAAATAAAAAAAAGGATGTGTTCCTTTCTTGACTGACTCTCGTAATAATTCCAGTTACAAAGAAGGCAGGTGCTGACAGTTGTGAGTATTACCGAACTATCAGTTTAATATGCTGGCGGACCAAGACTTAAAGACCATTGGTCACCACAAGATTGATATGTTCAAGAATGTTCAAATGTGTGTGAAATCTTATGGGACTTAACTGTAAGGTCTTCAGTCCCTAAGCTTACATACTACTTAACCTAAATTATCCTAAGGACAAACACACACACCCATGCCTGAGGGAGGACTCAAACCTCCGCCGGGACCAGCCGCACAGTCCACTGCAGACTGCAGCGCCCCAGACCGCTCGGCTAATCCCGTGCGGCTCATGATTGATATCCACATAGTGGAATTACAGGTACGTGACACGTCAAGATAACTATATAAGGGCGAAGGAGAAGCTCGAGAATTCATTCTAGCAACGACACAGGCTGTAAATGGGGATAACAATTGACCTAAGTGGCGTTGAAAAATGACTTTCAAATGCATGCTATTGTTTTGCTTTTTGCTTATACATTACATGCTGTCATTCTTCCACTCAGTCCTCCTGTTAATTTCCTGTTTACCCACATTCGTTAAAGCAGGTTTACCTAATGTCTTTACATCTAAATGGCATTTCATATATTTCCCGTTAACTTTGTCTCGAGACATGCATGACGCGAGATACATCTGTAATATTTTTCGCATTTATTTTTACCCCTTCGTCTGTAAATTTCATCTTTTATTTTCATTGTCACGTCTGATCTACTTTTGTATGTTTTATACCTGCCAGTACGATTGTTTAGAACTGTAACCGGTTGCAAATAAAGGTTATTATAGACAGCACAGTCTCATGTGATTTTTGAAATCCATGCAAAACTGCTACTGTATCGCATTCCAGAGGTGGGCCAACACGCTATTCATATGTTCAGCATAAATTTTTGGCTCATAAATATGAGTCATTGTCGGAAAGTAGTGACATGGACTAACTATAAAAGAATGTAAAAACTTGAAGCCGACGTCAGGGAATATCAGTTTGGGTTGTAAATGTAGGAACAAGCGAGGCAGCTCTGAACCTATGATTTATCTTAGACTGAAGAAAGCCAAACCTAGGTTAAGAGAGTTTGTAGACTTGAAGAGAGCTTTTGATAATGGTGACTGGAATACACACCCAAATTCTGAAGACAGCAAGGATAAAATACACGGAGCAGAAGGTTATGAGCAACTTGTACAAGAACCAGACTTCACTAGTAAGAGTCCAAGGACATGAAATAAAAGCAGTAGTGTCACCACTTTAAGACAATGGTCTGCTGCCAGTAGATAAGAAGTTAGCGGAAATGTTATCGAAAACAGCAATAGATACATTCCGTAAGGTAACCCCGATTAGCATTTCATGAAAGAAGTGAATATGCTGTGCCGAAGTTTCCATCATAGAAACAATATCATCTAGGTCAGTTTATTTTGACAATCACAGAGATTTCCAATAACCTGTGACTCGAGGTGACGAAGTTTGCTCGCTGCAAATTGATGTTTGGCTAAAAGCCAACTAATATCATTGCCCAAGGTATAAGTTTTCGGTGTGGGGCAGGTGTCGCCAAGAGAGGAAATTGCGAAAATGACCAGAGTAGCATAAGAAGGTCAAGAGAGCAAAATGCTGAATGTGAAGAGGGCAAATTGTAGCCTCTTTAGCCATGGACACTTGGTGGCGGTGAAAAGCAAGGACAGATAGAGCAAAATACTCACATAATTGAAAATTTTTGTACTTGTTTACCACGAGCCACTTTTGCTGCAGATGTCTCCTTATGCGAAGACATAGTGATTAGTGCATCCGAAGTGAAAGAAGCCATTTTGCCGAAGAACTGCAGCAGAATTTGAGAGGCACATTAATTAGTGGCGTAGAGTCCCCAGTTACTTTTGGAACGTTTGCAGTTGGGTGCCTGTGCTCACTCAAGGTGGGTAGCAACTTTCTCCTTCCCTGTTTCTGCTCCCTTGGTTTGGTTCTCTTCCCTTCCTGGTACTCTCGTTAAGTCTACATCGCGTTTTATTCATAATGTTTTAGTTAATAAGATAGATCTTTTGTAAACGCGACCTTCACCCAGGGCTGTCCGAAAGTGACTCGTAATTACAAGCGTACAAACATCAGAGCTGGTACCCCTCCCCACTACACGTAAGTTTCTGCTACTTGAGCCACTTTAGATGTACTGAATTCTGTAAATGAATGATTGCTTACTAAATCTCTTTATCAGGTTATTACCATAAATAGTTCTTAATCCGGAGCGACTATTTTACGACGTTCGCGATACGCCGAGATAACGCGTAGCAGGGATTTCTCTAAGACATAGCCATTCCGCATGCTTTTTAGATGAGTTACGAAATAAATAGTTTAATCACATCACCTTGTGGGTGGCGTGACTTCTTCTCTTTAAATTTAGGTGCATTCTTTATAGTTATTATTATTATTATTATTATTACTAATAGTACCAAAAAATTACTGTGACTTTAAAAGAGAAGAGGAAGGTAAAGAGGGAGACATTTATGCAATAATACATAATTAAGTTTTATGTCTAACAATTTTCTTGTGAATTCCAATAAATACAATATTGTTCAAATTTTGTAAACTATTACAATTTTGAATATGCATGATATACAGCTCTGCAATTATAATTAATACTTGTTCACAGAGTCCTGATGACACTACTGTTTACAAATGCGCTGCTTGGCTTCCGACGCCCACTCTGCAAATATTTATGTACTGCTGGGGAGGCCACAGCATTATGGAGAAGGTAAGGGTTGTCTCAGTCACGTAAACAGATTGATTCATGCATTCTTGTGGATTAAAAAAATGTGCATCTGATAGTTGAGTTGCTTTGCTGTTGCCAGGAACAAAGCTAATCTACCTTAGATATTTTATGAACAACACAAGTGGGCATTTTATTTTCGAGCAAGATATAGTTCAGCTAGTCCTGCTAAGCACACATGACAGAAAAAGAATTTGTCTGTACTAATAACTACTAAAATAACAACTGTATTTTCGCTTAAACAATGTGAGAAGCATAAGAAACACGGCAACAGCCAGCCCTAGTGTCTTACATAGTGATAGGTACTTCATAAATACGTTCGAATAACTACCTCGTTGAAAATTTATGGCGTTCAGTACGTTGTTATCATCGTTTCTCACCTAATGCTTTGTTACTGTAGTCAGGCATTTGTTTAGATAGGAAGCCCCATTAATAGTGAGATGACCTTGAGTTGTCCTCTGCTGGGAAATTTGTGTCGCAAAATACTTCGAATTTTTGCTGTGTTCGGTAGCCTATGTTCCCTTATTTCAAATGAAGACATCAGTGTGTGTCAGACAATCCCAGAAGGTATGAATAGTTGATGGTGGTAATGGGACGTTTCCTACAGAGCGAAAAAGCACACCTGTCTAAAAGGCAACGTCTGCTCCAGTTCATCCATCATCGGGAAAAATGCGTCGCATTGGAGAGTGAATATGTGGAGCAGGACTAACACCTTGTCAACGTTTTATGGTGGCAACAAAACGAACGCACTATTTTGTGGCTAAAGTCTGTTCAGTTAAATGAACGTTTTCGTTTTTCTACCCAAGGGATGCCCTCTGTAACGAGAAAAGATTTTGGAATTTAAATTGAAATATTAATGTTGCATTGTTCGGAAGTCTAAACGTTCGAAATTCGGGACACATCGTAGGAACAGGATATGGAATTTTTAGTAACGTATCCTGCAGGTGGTATGTTTATTCAGAATTTGTGTTTGTGAGCAGATAAATTGGGTGATGTCGGACCGTGATTGCGTGATGTATAACGCAACAAAGTTATTTCCGTTACATTACAACTACGAATCAGATTTCATTACAGAAATTTAGATTGCAGAGGTTCGATTTTCTCTATATTGTACAAATCTGCATATAATGACGCGCAGATAAAGCTCAAATCGACACGTTACCAAACTTATCGCTTTCCAATGTAATTAGCACTGAAACACAACAAATTATTACACTGCGTTAGCATTCGGTAGTAATATCATTCTTGATAAATAAAACAGATTAAGCTACGTATGATTATTATTTCGAATATGCTACGAACAGATAACAAAAATGGTTCAAATGACTCTGAGCTCTATGGGACTTAACATCTGAGGTCATCAGTCCCCTAGAACTTAGAAATACTTAAACATAACTAACCTAAGGACGTCACACACATCCATGCCCAAGGCATAATTCGAACCTGCGACAGTAGTGGTCGCGCGGTTCCAGACTGAAGCGCCTAGAACCGCTAGGCCACACCGTCTGGCAACAGGTAACATGATGTGCTTACAGTAGGCTAGATTAACAAGGAAGACAAGTCACAAGAGACGAGAGGCAAATCCTGCCTATAATATTTTTAAAATGAACATCTAAATCCATGGGAGATCTCAGATAACTACACTACACTGAACAGCCAAAGAAACTGGTATAGGCATGTGTATTCAATACAAAGAAAAGTAAAGAGGCAGAATACGGCGCCACGTTGGGCAAAGCCTATTTAAGGCAGTTGTTAGATACGTTCCTGCTGCTATGAAGATTTAAGTGAGTCTAAAAGTGGTGTTGTAGTCGGCACACGAGCGATGGCACACAGCACCTCCGAGGTAGCGATGAAGTGATAATTTTCGCGTACGACCATTTCACGAGTGTACCGTGAATATAAGGAACCCGGGAAAACATCAATTCTCCGACATTGCTGCGTCCGGAAAGAGATCCTGCAAGAACAGGGCCAACGATGACTGAAGAGAATCGTTCAACGTGACAGAAGTGCAACCCTTTCGCAAACTGATGCAGATTTCACCGTGCGAACCATTCAAAGAAACATCATCGATTTGGGGTTTCGGAGTCTAAGGCCCTTTCGTCTAAACTTGACGACTGCACAACAGAAAGCCTTACGCCTCACCTGGGTCAGTCAGTTTCAAATGGCATCGAGCGGATGGATATGTACGTGTGTGGAGACAAACTCATGTATCCATAGAGGCTGCTTGTCCTCAGGGGTCTGTTCAAACTGGTGGAGACTCTGTAATAGTGTGGGTCGTGTGCAGTTGGAGTGATATGGGACTCCTGATACGACACTGACAGGTGACACTAACGTAAGCATCCTGTCTGATCACCTGCAACCATCCATGCCCATTGTGCATTCCGTCGGAGTTGGGTAATTCGAACAGGACAATGCGACATCCCTCACGTCCAGAATTTCTGCAGAGTGGCTCTTGGAACACTTTTCTGAGTTTAAACACTTCCGCTGGCCACCAAACTACCCAGACATGAACATTATAGAGCATATGTGCGATGCATTTGCAATGTGCAGTTCAGAAGAGATTTCCACCCCTTCGTAATCTTACTGATTTATAGACAGGATTCATGGTATCAGCTTCCTCCAGCACTACTTCAGACATCAGTCTAGTCCATGTTCGTTGTGTTGCGGCACTTCTGCGTGATTGCGGGCGCCCTGCACGATATCAGGCAGGTGTACCATTTTCTTTGGCTCTTCAGCGTATATGGCACACTGAAAATTTGCTTTGGTTTAAACACAATTAATTAATTTATTACACCTCAGAGATGTACTTCGTCGTTAAAATAAAAAATCGCTGGAAATATCACAACCTTGCTTCACTCCATCCAGGGACTGGTGCCAGACCCATCACTGAAAGTTTCCTCACATCTGGTCAGCTAGGGATCTCGCCCTGTACACCTCTCTAGCGAGAAAACCCCAATTTCGACTATGCAGCCTCTCAATATCCTCTTACGTGCCTAATATGAGCTCAGTGTAGCATGTGAAAACAATTAAGTACAAATAAATTAAGTAACAAAAATTCTTTCCTGTATAGCACTACTATTTCACAAGAATTCAATTTTCGTAATCAGATCATTACGTTGAGAGGTCGAGTCCCACTTGACGGATCGGAATGAAACATATTGTTGTGGTCTTCAGTCCAGAGATTGGTTTGGTGCAGCTCTCCATGCTACTCTATCCTGTGCAAGCTTATTCATCATTCAGTACCTACTGCAACCTACATCCTTCTGAAACTGCTTAGTGTATTCATCTCTTGGTCTCCCTTACGATTTTTACCCTCCACGCTGCCCTCCAGCACTAAACTGATGATCCCTTGATGCCTCAGAACATGTCCTGCCAACCGGTCCCTTCTTCGTGTAAAGTTGTGCCACAAACTCCTCTTCTTCCCAATTCTATTCAATACTTCCTCATTAGTTATGTGATCTACCCATCTAATCTTCGGCATTCGTCTGTAGCACCACATTTAGAAAGCTCCTATTCTCTTCTTGTCTGAACTATTTAGCGCGCACGTTTCACTTCCAGACATGGCTACATTCCATACAAATACTTTCAGAAACTACTTCCTGACACTTATATCTATACTCTATATTAACAAATTTCTCTTCTTCAGAAACGCTTTCCTTACCATTGCCAGTCTACATTTTATATCCTCTCTACTTCGACCATCATCAGTTATTTTGCTTCCCAAATAGCAAAACTCATTTTCTAATAGAATGCCCTCAGCATCACCCGATTTAATTCGACTACATTCCATTCTCCTCGTTTTGCTTTTGTTGATGTTCATCTTATATCCTCCTTTCAAGACACTGTCCATTGCGTCCAACTGCTCTTCCAGGTCCTTTGCTGTCTATGACAGAATTACAGTGTCATCGGCAAACCTAAAAGCTTGTAAATAGCCTTCCGATCCCTGTATTTTACCCCTGCCACTTTAAACGTCAAAATATTACGTAATGAATTGGAAAAGTAAGTAACGGAACATCCATGTTTCGAAAAGGAAGGAGAACAGAATGGATAATATATATATATATATATATATATATATATATATATATATATATATATATATATATATATATATATATATATTCACATTCCAGAAATTTAGGGTACAAGGTTTCTCAAGACTGTCCTTCACAAATTTTACTTTTTCTCATTTTAAACTTTGCATTATTTTCTGTCATCTTCCGTGTGGCCTACTACTAATTTTTTTGCGGAAGTAATCATAGTCTTGATGAATAAATAAATTTTTTCTTAATTCGGATACTACAGTCTGGCCTTGTGTAGCACGGATGGTATCTAGTAACATCAATATCACTGGGCTAAGGGAATTGTTGTTGTGTTGACGTTGTGTCTACTGTGAACTCGTTCAAGATTCGGAGAACCGAGCTTCCGTGTCATAGAGCGATATTATTTTGCTGGCAGTGGAGAGGGTTGTACGTGGGTACACATTTCAGTTTCAGTTTTCCATTTCGAAAAAATAGCATTCTCTTTTATGTGCAGCAATCTTTTAATAAAAATTTCCAAACCTATTCCAGAATATAGAGGTTCTTCCAGATGTTCCGTGGTACAGCAAGTTCGTGTACATGGGGAAAAATCGACATGGTTATGTGCTATGGAACCAACTAGAAAATCTACATATTGGGCTAGAGATGTTTCAATACAGTTTTACATACAAAATGCAAATATGACATTATCGGGAAAGCAACTACCCCATTACAGACACTATGGAGTCGAAACTGGAGTTCGTTCCTTATGACTTATCTTAAAATTTAACGGGGATCTGGTTCTTGTGGTTTGTAGTTGAAAAGAAGGAAAACGAAGCAAAACATATACAACATAAAGAATTACAGTTCAGAATTCATGTCTGAATCATCTTTTGCTCACAATGTCAACGTAAGAGTAGTAAAATAAAGAAGTAAATACAAAAAAGTGGAAACATTATCGCAAATCCACTGCTAATCTGTTGTTTTTTATACAGTTTTATGAAAGTAGATACTTCAATACTTAAGGTAACAGTATTATTGTTATTGTTAATTATATTAATATATTATGCCCATATGATCCTTTTTCACGCTGATTTGCTTGAAAATGTCTCAGAGTGATGTCAAGTGTATCATCAATGTCATGAGTACCGTCCACAACGTCAGGGTCTGAAGTTACGTTTTGATAAAACTGCCTGGCATTCCGTGGAATGAAATGCATTATCGATTTTATGTCCCGCAATTTTGACAGTGGTACTGGTTTAACATTTGGACATAAAGGTGCCAAGAATGCTGTTAGGCCTGGTGAAGACTTTGGGCGGCCTGCGGTAAGGCTCCGAATATTTACTTCAACGAAATTTTCATCGAAGGTCTTGTTCGTGAATATTGAAGAATGTTTATTCTTAGTTATTCTTTTCTGACGAAGTTCCAGCCGGTTAACATTGTTATTCTGTATGTCATGCTTTCTGTTAGCTGTTTTTTTCTCTAGCAGTGAAGTACTCAAAAAGTTTTGCTTTGCCACCCAGTGGACTTGAAGAAGGTATTTTTAGTGGGTTATTGCATGATAGTGATGTAATCTTCTGGTGTACACAGATTTTGTTGCATTTTTAGTGCACTTTCTGTATTACCAGAGTCAATGTCGTTCGGTAAGAAAGAATGACCGGAAGGAAGAAGTTTTAGGGTAATAGTTTTAACTGTGGCATGTTTTCGTAGAACAGCCATCAACTTCAAAATCATTTTTATGTCCTTTTCTGCCTTCCACAAGAACCATGCGACAAAATCAGTGATTTCTGTCGAACACAGACACACCAAGAACTTTCCTCTGGATAACATCTCTATGAAAATAGTATGTATTTTTAAACAATAACAGACAAAAAAAACACTCCTCGTAATTACCATCTAATTACTTATGTTTTAATTCCAATACGTAAACAACCAAAACATGTGACATTCTTGAGTGGATATGGTTCCATATTGCAAACCATTGCCACATCGATACAGCAACTGGAAGTTGACTCAGACCTCTCTCGCGAGCAGCACGTTATGGAACAGACTTGGTTCTATTTGCATGACATACTACACATATTCCATCGCAGTTTGCAACAGACAACCAAAAATCTGAAAAATGGTAGTTGGTTCACAAATGCGTGACTAGGGCCAAATATTCGATTGAAATTGTAGTGAGTACTATATTTAAGAGCCTACATGTACTTTATTACCGTACTACGCACTAATAATCAGTAAGTGAAATCCAATTAAGCACCAGTATAACCAAAAACCAGTTACAAGATCAATACGTTTTGAAATAGAAACTATTTGGAACTAAAACAAATTTCCGTTTTCAAGACAATTAAAGCTTTTAACACTTCATTTACACTTATCGTACGTACATTGCTAAAAGACATCTTCTGTTTCAAGTTAAAAGATGCCCCACGAATGGCGAAGTAGGACTTACCTTTTCGCATGTTATGTAAATATACTCCTGGAAATGGAAAAAAGAACACATTGACACCGGTGTGTCAGACCCACCATACTTGCTCCGGACACTGCGAGAGGGCTGTACAAGCAATGATCACACGCACGGCACAGCGGACACACCAGGAACCGCGGTGTTGGCCGTCGAATGGCGCTAGCTGCGCAGCATTTGTGCACCGCCGCCGTCAGTGTCAGCCAGATTGCCGTGGCATACGGAGCTCCATCGCAGTCCTTAACACTGGTAGCATGCTTCGACAGCGTGGACGTGAACCGTATGTGCAGCTGACAGACTTTGAGCGAGGGCGTATAGTGGGCATGCGGGAGGCGGGGTGGACGTACCGCCGAATTGCTCAACACGTGGGGCGTGAGGTCTCCACAGTACATCGATGTTGTCGCCAGTGGTCGGCGGAAGGTGCACGTGCCCGTCGACCTGGGACCGGACCGCAGAGACGCACGGATGCACGCCAAGACCGTAGGATCCTACGCAGTGCCGTAGGGGACCGCACTGCCACTTCCCAGCAAATTAGGGACACTGTTGCTCCTGGGGTATCGGCGAGGACCATTCGCAACCGTCTCCATGAAGCTAAACTACGGTTCCACACACCGTTAGGCCGTCTTCCGCTCACGCCCCAACATCGTGCAGCCCGCCTCCAGTGGTTTCGCGACAGGCGTGAATGGAGGGACGAATGGAGACGTGTCGTCTTCAGCGATGAGAGTCGCTTCTGCCTTGGTGCCAATGATGGTCGTATGCGTGTTTGGCGCCGTGCAGGTGATCGCCACAATCAGGACTGCATACGACCGAGGCACACAGGGCCAACACCCGGCATCATGGTGTGGGGAGCGATCTCCTACACTGGCCGTACACCTGTGGTGATCGTCGAGGGGACACTGAATAGTGCATGGTACATCCAAACCGTCATCGAACCCATCGTTCTACCATTCCTAGACCTGCAAGGGACTTGCTGTTCCAACAGGACAATGCACGTCCGCATGTATCCCGTGCCACCCAACGTGCTCTAGAAGGTGTAAGTCAACTACCCTGGCCAGCAAGATCTCCGGATCTGTCCCCCATTGAGCATGTTTGGGACTGGATGAAGCGTCGTCTCACGCGGTCTGCACGTCCAGCACGAACGCTGTTCCAACTGAGGCGCCAGGTGGAAATGGCATGGCAAGCCGTTCCACAGGACTACATCCAGCATCTCTACGATCGTCTCCACGGGAGAATAGCAGCCTGCATTGCTGCGAAAGGTGGATATACACTGTACTAGTGCCGACATTGTGCATGCTCTGTTGCCTGTGTCTATGTGCCTGTGGTTCTGTCAGTGTGATCATGTGATGTATCTGACCCCAGGAATGTGTCAATTAAAGTTTCCCCTTCCTGGGACAATGAATTCATGGTGTTCTTATTTCAATTTCCAGGAGTATATTTTGAAAAATATGTGGCATTTTACTCAGCATAATATTGTGTATCCGAAGATTTATTGATATACTCCAAATAGTTTTACTATATTATACAGCAATTAAATGTGAATTACGCGAATTGTACACAAACGCTGCTCAAAACAAACCCTCACGTCCCACAACAAGAAAAACTATAGAGAACGGCGGAAACTGCTTACGGAGGTCTCCAGGGCGCATTCCTTCCTGTGACTCAAAAATCGGTCGCTAGGCAGAATTACCGACAAAACATCATGTACTTCCAGATTCACTACTCAGACGCAACAAGCTCTCATCCGAGAAGAGCACGCGACCCCGCTCCCCTTTAGTCCTGTCCCTATGCTTTTGGCACCATCACAGACGGTGCCGCTGAAGTATTGGTGCCAACAGAAGACAACGCACTGATGGTCAGGCAAAGAAACCCCCCCCTCCCCCTCCCCAGACAGTCGCCGTGGCAATATGGAGCGTGAGATTGCGTGGCTCACAGTCCTGTTAAATGTGGCTGCAGTTGCAACCGATGTTTGACTTGCGTGCCTTCTTGCTTGTTGAACATCGTAGCAATCATCTGCTGTGTAAGTTAACCTCAGTCGACCACCTCCTGTCCTGAGGGCAGCAATGCATGTCGTTCAGATGCAGGTGAAACAATGCTGTGAGCAATACCAAACTCCTGGGCTACATTCTTCACACTTCGTCTTTCTTCCAGTTTCCCTATGATTTTTCTCCGTGTGAAGACATCTAGATGTTGTCTGTGGACCATGTTTTAATGAAGAATGCTGCCACAGTACACCTTTAACTGCTCGCTGATTGACACACACCGTTTTTTCCCGTTCCTTCAAATACTGCTTTTGGTGGGACCAGTTTATTTGGCGCCATAGTCACGCTGAACTCATGCCATGTGACGTACAACTTCCCGTGGACGATTGGGAGATCTCTGGCAATATGTTCCCGCACTTTTTCATTTCCACCGACTAGTTGCGATTTTTTATTACTTTTTCTATCTTGTGAGTAAGTTTTTCACAAAACTCTACACTGAGGCGACAAAAATCATGGGATGCCTCCCAATGTCGTGTTGGATATCGTTTTTCCCGGCTTAGTGCAGCAACTCGACGTAACATGGTCTCAACAAGTCGTTGAAAGTCCCCAGCAGATAGACTGAGCTATGCCTACTCTATGGCGTCCGTAATTGCGAAAGTGTTTCCAGTGTAGGATTTTGCTCACGAACAAACCTCTACATAATGTCCCATAAGTGTGCGTGTCGTTCATGTCCAAATCATTCGGTCGTACTGTCCAGAATGCTCTCCAAAGCAGTCGCGAAGACATGTGGCCGGAGACGTGGCGCGTTGTCATCCATAAAAGTTCCGTCACTTCTTGGGAACGTTAAGTCCGTGAATACTTGCGTATGGTCCTGATGTAACCGAATATAACCATGTTCAGTCAATGATCGTTTCACTTAGACCAGAGGGCCCACTCCATGTAAAGACAGCCCGCGCCGTTATGGAACAACTCCAGCTTGCTCAGGGCATTGATGTCAACCGTCGTGGGTTGTGCATCACACCCGAAACCTACCGTCAGCTCTTACCAACTGAAATCGGGACTCACCGGACCAAGCCACGGTTTTCCAGTCGTGTAGCGTCCATCCGATATGGTCACGATGCTAGGAGAGACGCTGCAGGCGATGTCGTGCTGTTAGCTAAGCCACTTGCGGCGGTCGTCTACCGCCATAGACCATTACACTAAATTTCGCACTCGCACGTTCGTCGTTGCGTTACGCATTGATTTCTGCGGCTAATTAGACGCAGTGTTGCTTGTCTGTTAGCAGTGACAACTCTACTCAAACGTCGCTGCTCTCAGTCGTTAAGTGAAGGGCGTCGGCCATTGCGCTGTCTGTGGTGAGTTATTGCCTGAAATTTGGTATTTTCGGCACAGTCTTGACACTGTGGATATTGGAATATTGAATTACTTAACGATTTCCGAAATGGAATGTCTCATGCGTCTAGTTCCAACTACCACTCTGCATTCAAAGACTGTTAATTCCCGTCATGCTGCTATAACCAAGTCGGAAACCTTTTCACATGAATCACCTGAGATCAAATAACAGTTCCGCCAATGCTCTGCTCCTTTATACCTTGCGTATGCCATAATACCGTCATCTGTATATGTGCATGACTTTCGTCACCTCATCGTAAAATGATTGTCTCCTGTTCATTTAGACTGATCGTCTGAAGATGACTGGTCGCATACAGTGAAACGTCCCCTTAGAACAATTATACAAGACTGTGCTTAAACTGACACACAATATTTTTAGCGCAACGTAATCTGACTTTCAAAAATCCCTACAAAAGAATGGCCCTGACTAACATTAACCTATACCTTTCACAAATCACTTACCTCACCAAAAATCTTCGTTACTCGAACTACTGCAATACAGCGAGCGCCACTACTGCCAGCTAAATAAAAGATTCAAACTACGGAAGGCACTAACTACTGATAGGCATAGTTAGCGATTGAAAGATTTTAATACAGAACCAACAATGTATTTACCTTAATAGTCATTATATATATATATATATATATATATATATATATATATATATATATATATATATATATATATATATCAGTTCATGACATCCATTCTTACAAATTTCAAAACTCCGCCATCTCTCTCCCCACATCCACCACTGCTGGCGGCTCACCTCCAACTGCGCAACGCTACGCACTGTTAGCATCCAGCTGCCGCTGCCCAACACTACAATGGCAGACAACAATGCAAACCAGCCACACACTGTACACGGCACAGCTAGTGATTTTCATACAGAGCGCTACGTGGCGGCGGTGTTACCAATAAAAAACCTAAACAGCCTACTTACATAGCCCCCATGCTCCCCACAAAACAATTTACAAATTGTTTTGGGCAGTGGCCAATACAGATTTGAAATTTTTTTTCATAATTACAATAACAAAGAAATGAAATGCACACACTTATCGATACAATGTTGGTCAAAAGCTAAAATTTTCTCACAGTCCATAAAGACAGTCCTGATCATTCATCAAAGTAAAATTGCAGAGTTTTTCTCAAAGTATGAGTAGTAAAAGAAAATGCACACGGAAGTAGTGGATTTCCATACAGTCTTAAGTAGTGTTGTCCTTCCAACGGAAAGACAGTGCTGACTCTTGACATGCAGACAGGTAATGGGCCACAACAGAGCAAACCCACAGCAGAGTCAGTCGAAGTTGAAGACTATTGGTAGGTAGGTCATAACAGAGCAGACCCACTTTAGTCCTGGTAGAGATTATGGTATTGGTGAGCCACCAGAGGTGCAGTCCCACTGCAGTCCTTGTAGAAATAATGGTTTTGGTGAGTCATCAAAGGTGTAGACCCACTGTAGTCCTTGTAGAGATGGTTAGCAGCCAACTGTTGCGACTGTGCAGGTGAACAATCACTATCGAAAAGTCTTGTGGACAATATAGCAATTCCATAAACCACCACTTGTCCACTCACAAAGAATTTGTTTGAAATGTCCTTAGAACCAGCAATGCTGTTATCCAGCCCCTTGCTGAATTATTAACACACGTGCAAACACTATCAGTCCCTACTTCTCACATATTGTCCACATACTATGACCAACAGAAACGTGTGCAGTGAAATGTAACTTACAAATTACTTAATTTGATCAGCTGGTGTCAATTACAATTTTATAACATAAGAATACAATAACAAAGGTGAAAAATACATCATTAAAGAACATAACAATACAGATAACATTTGTAGTAATAGGGGCTTTACAAAAGAATCGAAATAACAAATATATCAGTGTTACAAAAATTATGACATAAGTACATACATAAAAGATCAGAATAACTTTTGAAACATCAACTTCACACATGAGCATTAGAACAAAACGGAATAAATAATGTGTAAACATCTTTACAAAGTAAATAACATGTTATTAATGCAAATTATATTTGAGGATAACAGTATTCCCCATCATAGTGAATGTAGCTTAGTATTAGAAGAGAAAAATTCTATGAAACAGTACACAGAGACAGGAAGAAAACAAATACACAAGGGTACACAAACACATAGTGGGATAACACAAGAGGATAGGGCAGGGTTTATTTTCAGTGTAACATTTGGTACTGCAGTCCAACCCAAAACTTCATTCTGTAAATGTTTCGTCGTATCCCAACATTTGTTTCCACCAAAAATATCCTATCCAAGAATGCTTTCTGTATTTTGTTCACATCCTCTTTCAAAAATAGTTTTTCTCCACTGTACACTACTTTTTTGGCCAAATCATTTTCTTATAACTTATCAATGAATTTCTTCCAATTCCTCATAGTTAGTTTCTTATATAGTCTACCCCCTTTTAAGATAACTTAAAATCTACTGAGCTCAGATGCTAAAATAAGGGATGAGGCAATGCAGCATCACAAAACAATTAATACAAACAGCAATGAAAAAAATAGAAGTTGTCAAAGCAGGCAGCAATATTACAACTAATATAAGGCAATGTGCAGCAAACAAGAAAAATAAATCCGTAGTAAAACTGGCTTAACAGAGTAATACAAAGTCAAATTCAGTAACATTATGCCTGGCAAACAGCAGCAGCAAATGCAATAACTTTTACCTAAACATGACAAAGCTCAAGCAAAAAAATATAACAGTAAAAATGACCATGTTTAATACCTACGTCACATCTTAATACTAGAGTGATCCATCACGATAACTTACCCTAACAAAAACTACCAAGTAGTTGAAAGGAAAATTATGTATGCAGTTCCTGTTAATGGAAATGTCTTTTTGTGCTCCCTCATTTTTTTTGGAAGTATATCTCATTATTATTATTATGTACTGGATCTGTAGACAGAAAATATTTATATTAGTACATCTATAAAATTTTGTTTTAACCAATGCTGCAGTGCAGCTAGAAACTAGATATAACACAAAATGAGTAAATAAATGCATAAAGCAAGCCATATGGCATATCTCTCAACTAGCAGGGCAATAGCCATGAAATGTTTCTCATCGTTTCATTAGGCATTTTAGTAAATATCATAAATTAAGAGCTCCACAGTGTAATCATATGTTTTCAAGTTTGGGCGTGTCGTATTTGTGATGCTTTCTACAAAGGAATGTCAATAGCGAGATTAATGGCCTCCGTTTTTCTCCACCTGTGCCTCTGAAAGGCACACACTAATGACTTTTTCTCAAGGCGCCTGGCACACCTGGCCGCTCACAACGCATTACGTCACTGTCACTTACCTTTCTTACCGCAATATTTACGACAGCAGTTTCCGCTACAGTGACAGTCTCATATAAAAATATTTTCAAAGTTTGAGAATTTGCGTTACAAATGTGTAGAAAATAAAATCCTATAAATATAACAGCGTCCAAAAAATTTTCGACAACATTGTAATACATCCACACATGTACACATATTACTTAATTCTTAAAGTACGATTCTTGGTTTCCAACATCCTTTTCCACAAATCAGAGTCCCTAACCACTACTCATTATTCCTTACCTTATTATACATATTTGTAGACACTTCTTCAATATATCATCATAATAAATACATAGCATAATCAAATTCCTCACATAGAATCAGCCTATTGATCATAAACATACCGCAACAGCGTAATACACATAGTCATCGTAATAATAACATTATAACACCTCAGTCAGCTCTCCAAATCGTCGTAGATTCCTCCAATAATTTCGAAACCTAAAAAGAAATACTCTGCTCATGTCAAAAGTGTCATCTACCTCAAACATACTTTAAAAATCATGATCCCATACCAAATATCTCATTCAAAGGTCTCATAGTATCACAATGGTTCTGAAAAAATATGAACATTTCACAAAGTACAGACAAAATACAATTTCATAAGCCTGAAGTTATCCAACCGTGTAATTACATAAACATCTGTCACTGACATAGTAAAAAAAATGTTTGTCTCAGTTAAATGATCAAATAGCTGTGTAATTTATGTGTCAGAGAAATATGGTACCGATGTGTAAAGTTGTATAAGCAAATACCATATTAGCTAGGGCCCCTTGTGCTTGCCACATACATGGTACACAAAGTAAGCGTGTACCCCCTCAGGTGTTACAGATTACAGAAATGGAATGAAATGTATCATGGAAAACCTTTGTATCGTTGTACTTCAAATATCTTTAAAAATAAACGTTTTAAGTACAAAATTAGTCACTCAAATACGTGTATTGTAGCGTTAAACTGTGCGTCTTGTTGTAAGATAATCTCTGTGGAAGTGTCGTAGTGATCGTCCTCTGCAAGCAAAGTTCTGCTGAAGTCAATGTACTTCCCTTGTAATAACGAAGTGAATTGCTTTGCGTATATATATCTTAGTTATTACGCTTATTTCCGTGATGAAGGAAGTGCTGTGCTGTAACGTATTGTTGTGCTACAGAAAAGGCTGTCTCATTGTAGCTATACCACAAAAGTTAAACATGTTTTACTTTCCAGAATAATTCAGAAAAACTGTGCAGATATAAAACAGATTCACCGCAAAAGCAACACTGTAAATTGTCACTCATAAGTAGCGTCGTGATAAAATCGTGTAGTTGTCACATAAACTAACCACTGTGTCATCTGGTATCTCACAGAAAGTACTTTAAATCCAGAATGTATCTTCAAGTAAACCAAAATGTTGCATTAAAATCTCATTAGCAGTACCAGTATACATCATAAGTATGTAAGCCTGATAGTCGTTACGTGATCGTGCAACTAACAACCAAGAATGTACAAATACAACACTGTGTCGTCTGTTCACTATAACAATGCATTCGTAATTTCTGTTTAAAAATGTTCCCTAGGTTCTAGACTGGATATCTATCTTCAAATATTGTTGCATGTTAACAATTTCTTAAGTCTGACAAAGCATAATAGAAATGTGAAGTGAAAAGTTTTATGGCAAAGACAAAGTTAAAAAGCAGATTATCTTTCAATAAACGCTTTTACATGTGAAATGTGGTGCAAACCTTTACTCTTCCTAGTACGCAGAGTTTCAACTCCAACGCAATTATCATGTGGTATACGTCGGATTCTGTAAGGTCCATTGTAAACTAGAAAGAATTTGTGACTCAAGTGTTTCTTCTTATGTGACAATGAATGATCTTTATCTAAATCAATTATGTCTTTGTGTCGAAGTTTACGTGCATTAGGAAAAGGTACAAGCTCTCTGATTCTGTTCAGTGGTTCTTTATTCTTCAATACAAGAATAGGTGGTAAAGCAGTGGAGTCATGAGGCATTTCATTCAGCACGTCTTGAAATAAGTGTAAATATCTGTCCCAATGCTGATGCTTTCTGTGACAATAAAGTCTGGAAAGCTTATTGATTTCTTTCATAATCCGTTCAGACGGGTTACAATGTGGTAAGTACAATGAAATAAAAACAGATTTGATTTTATGGTTACGAAGCATGCGCGACCAAACAGCAGATCTGAATTGTGGTCCGTTATCTGAAATGACTTTACTAACGTTTCCAAATTCACGTAAGAAATGTGTAACAAAGGCGTCGGATACAGACCGTCCAGTGGCTTTACGTAACGGAGTGAAAGAAACAAATTTTGAAGTAAGTTCAACAGCGACTAGAACGTACGGCAGGGTCGCCATGTGAAACGTCCCCTTAGAACAATTATACAAGACTGTGCTTAAACTGACACACAATATTTTTAGCGCAACGCAATCTGGCTTTCAAAAGTCCCTACAAAAGAATGGCCCTGACTAACATTAACCTATACCTTTCACAAATCACTTACCTCACCAAAAATCTTTGTTACTCGAACTACTGCAATACAGCGAGCGCCACTACTGCCAGCTAAGTAAAAGATTCAAACTACGGAAGGCACTAACTACTGATAGGCATAGTTAGCGAATGAAAGATTTTAATACAGAACCAACAATGTATTTACCTTACTAGTCAAATATATATATCAGTTCATGACATCCATTCTTACAAATTTCAAAACTCCGCCATCTCTCTCCCCACATCCACCACTGCTGGCGACTCATCTCCAACTGCGCAACGCAACGCGCTGTTAGTATCCAGCTGCCGCTGCCCAACACCACAATGGCAGACAACAATGCAAACCAGCCACAGACTGCACGCGGCACAGACAGTGATTTTCATACAGAGCCCTACGTGGCGGCGGCGTTACCAATAAAAAACCTAAACAGCCTACTTACAACAGTTACGGCATTTTGAAATGCTCCTTTTACGGTGTGCGATTAAAATACGGAAAATAACATAACATCATTTTTTGTTTGTTTGCAGGTATGTGTTGCAATCCTGGTAAACACTGGATGCCGCTAGACGTTCGACGCAGAACGCAGCAACTCATTTCTAGTTTTCCAATGAACAGCACAATTGCTTTCGCTCCACTTGCGGCCTGCTACGATACTATGGCGCGCAGCATTCAAAGTGTGCAAGGACTTCAGGCACATGCCTAAAAACAGACAAAAAATTCATTATGCACAGTAAAATGTGGTGACTTTGTGCCACTTTTGAAGGTTTTCATCAAAGCTTTTCTCTAGAGAAACGTGTTGAACACGTGCCTCATCCTAAAAAATTAGTACCTATTCGCTTTAGTAAACCTTTCTACCATAGATATTATCAGAAACTTGGCACAAAGTCACCCCATATAGGAGGATGACTTTGTGCGACTGTCTTGTTCTTGGGTTTCTTGATGCTAAACAGTAAGTGGTCTAGTACCAACCACCTATGAGGTAACTTTGTGACAATAAAAGGTAAGAACTTAAAAATAATTTTATTTTGTTGTTTATACACTCCTGGAAATGGAAAAAAGAACACTTTGACACCGGTGTGTCAGACCCACCATACTTGCTCCGGACACTGCGAGAGGGCTGTACAAGCAATGATCACACGCACGGCACAGCGGACACACCAGGAACCGCGGTGTTGGCCGTCGAATGGCGCTAGCTGCGCAGCATTTGTGCACCGCCGCCGTCACTGTCAGCCAGTTTGCCGTGGCATACGGAGCTCCATCGCAGTCTTTAACACTGGTAGCATGCCGCGACAGCGTGGACGTGAACCGTATGTGCAGTTGACGGACTTTGAGCGAGGGCGTATAGTGGGCATGCGGGAGGCCGGGTGGACGTACCGCCGAATTGCTCAACACGTGGGGCGTGAGGTCTCCACAGTACATCGATGTTGTCGCCAGTGGTCGGCGGAAGGTGCACGTGCCCGTCGACCTGGGACCGGACCGCAGCGACTCACGGATGCACCCCAAGACCGTAGGATCCTACGCAGTACCGTAGGGGACCGCACCGCCACTTCCCAGCAAATTAGGGTCACTGTTGCTCCTGGGGTATCGGCGAGGACCATTCGCAACAATCTCCATGAAGCTGGGCTACGGTCCCGCACACCATTAGGCCGTCTTCCGCTCACGCCCCAACATCGTGCAGCCCGCCTCCAGTGGTGTCGCGACAGGCGTGAATGGAGGGACGAATGGAGACGTGTCGTCTTCAGCGATGAGAGTCGCTTCTGCCTTGGTGCCAATGATGGTCGTATGCGTGTTTGGCGCCGTGCAGGTGAACGCCACAATCAGGACTGCATACGACCGAGGCACACAGGGCCAACACCCGGCATCATGGTGTAGGGAGCGATCTCCTACACTGGCCGTACACCTCTGGTGATCGTCGAGGGGATACTGAATAGTGCACGGTACATCCAAACCGTCATCGAACCCATCGTTCTACCATTCCTAGACCGGCAAGGGAACTTGCTGTTCCAACAGGACAACGCACGTCCGCATGTATCCCGTGCCACCCAACTTGCTCTAGAAGGTGTATGTCAACTACCCTGGCCAGCAAGATCTCCGGATCTGTCCACCATTGAGCATGTTTGGTACTGGATGAAGTGTCGTCTCACGCGGTCTGCACGTCCAGCACGAACGCTGGTCCAACTGAGGCGCCAGGTGGAAATGGCATGGCAAGCCGTTCCACAGGACTACAGCCAGCATCTCTACGATCGTCTCCATGGGAGAATAGCAGCCTGCATTGCTGCGAAAGGTGGATATACACTGTACTAGTGCCGACATTGTGCATGCTCTGTTGCCTGTGTCTATGTGCCTGTGGTTCTGTCAGTGTGATCATGTGATGTATCTGACCCCAGGAATGTGTCAATAAAGTTTCTCCTTCCTGGGACAATGAATTCACGGTGTTCTTATTTCAATTTCCAGGAGTGTATAATATAATACTACAATTTTTGTACTATTTCACAAACTTAATGGTTCTATATATTTCAAAAAAATCGGGAATACAGAGATAGGATGCCACTCTGCAACCACTACGGTCGAGATACGCTTTTACAACGCACCGCAAATCCAGTAATGAAGATATGAAATCATCATCATACATTGTGCAGCTAAAATATCCTAGTCTTCTTTACTGAATACAGTTTGTCCATCCACTGGTGGAAGATGTTTCCCATGCAATTTTTTGATGAGGGTTTCGGCGAATACCAAATTTGTTAGCTTTTGCATTAATTGAGATTTTCTTGTCGCGAATTTATTTAATCGCATTCTCCAACGGATCACCAGTGTAGCTGACATCGGGACGCAACGAGTTACTTTTTCTTTTTGTGCACGGCCTCTTCTGCAATAGTGTTGTCTACAGTAAATTAGGCTTATTGAAAAGTCACACAAATTCTTAAAGCCTGTCACTAAGTCCTCCTTGCATCTTTCAGTTTTTAACAACTCTCTCTAATGTGGCAAAACCATCACTGAGTGAATATTTATATTTTGGCATGAGACTAATGAATAATTTAGCAAACCTATGTACTAACCAGAGTTTGTTGATATTATTCCTTCTGAGAGACACAATAGTAAGTTACCGACAAAACATGCTCGCACGGTAAAATACTTAGGCTCCAGATGGCGGCACTATACAGCAAAGTTTCAGTCACTTCAGCTCTTCTGGTGGGGACATTACGAACTGCAAGTACGTATTTTTTATTATTTTTTTTTTTTTTTACTTTTTCGAAAGAAAGTGCAAGTGGCACAAAGTCGCCTGCGTGGCACAAAGAAACCCTGGTTTACGCTAACTGTAATTTTTCGAGGTTTCAATAAAGATTTTATGACGACCCGTCCTGCTGACAGTCGAGTCGTTTAAATATCTGGGCGTAATATTGCGAAGCGATACGTCGTGGAATGAGCATTTGAAAACTGTGGTAAGGGAGGCCAATGGTCGACTTCGGTTAAATGGGAGAATTTTAGGAAAGAGTGGTTCACATGTAACAGAGACAGCATGTAGAGCGCTGGTGAGACCTATTCTTGAGTACTGCTCGAGTGTTGGGATCCGTGCCAGGTCGGATTGAAGAATGACATCGAAGCAGTTCAGAGGCGGGATACTAGATTTGTTACTGGCAGGTTCGAACAGTACATAAGTGCTACGGAGATGCTTCTCGAACTCAGATGGGAATGCCTAGAGGGAAGGCGGCGTTCTTTTCGAGAAACACTAATGCGAAAATTTAGAGAACCGGCATTTCTAGATTTAGATCCATACCCCGCAAGCCACCTGACGTTGTATGGCAGAGGGTACCTCTAGTACCTCTATCGGTTCTCCCTTCTATTCCAGTCCCGTATTGTTCGTGGAAAGAAGGATTGTCGGTATGCCTCTGTGTGAACTGTGATCTCTCTGATTTTATCCTCATGGTCTCTTCGCGAGGTATACGTAGGAGGGGGCAATATACTGCTTGACTCCTTGGTGAAGGTATGTTCTTGAAACTTCACCAAAAGCCCGTACCGAGCTACTGAGCGGCTCTCCTGCAGTCTTCCACTGGAGTTTATCTATCATCTCCGTAACGCTTTCGCGATTACTTAATGATCCTGTAACGAAGCGCGCTGTTCTCCGTTGGAGCTTCTCTATCTCTTCTACCAACTCTATCTGGTACGGATCCCACACTGCTGAGCGGTATTCAAGCAGTGGGCGAACAAGCGTACTGTAACCTACTTCCTTTGTTTTCGCATTGCATTTCCTTAGGATTCTTCCAATGAATCTCAGTGTGGCATCTGCTTTACCGACGATCAACTTTATATGATCATTCCATTTTAAATCACTCCTAATTGCGTACTCCCAGATAATTTATGGAATTAACTGCTTTCAGTTGCTGACCTGTTATATTGTAGCTAAATGATATGGGATCTTTCTTTCTATGTATTCGCAGCATATTACACGTGTCTACATTGAGATTCAGTTGCCATTCCCTGCACCATGCGTCAATTCGCTGCAGATTCTCCTGCATTTCAGTACAATTTTCCATTGTTACAACCTCTCGATACACCACAGCATCATCCGCAAAAAGCCTCAGTGAACTTCCGATGTCATCCACAAGGTCATTTATGAATATTGTGAATAGCAACGATCCTACGACACTCCCCTACTGCACACCTGAAATAACTTTTACTTCTCTTCATTGAGAATGACATACTGCATTCTGTTATCTAGGAACTCTTCAATCCAATCACACAATTGGTTTGATACTGCATATGCTCTTACTTTGTTCATTAAACGACTGTGGGGGGCTGTATCGAACGCAGACTGTTTCTACAGCGGCCAACATACATGGCACATAAGGACCACGAAGATAATTTATGAGAAATTAGGGCTCGTACGAGGAGCATAGTCGCTTTTCCTTCGCTCTATTTGCGAGTGGAACACGAGGGGAAATGACAAGTAATGGTACAAGGTAACCTCCGCCACGCACCATACGGTGGCTTGCTGAGTATATATGTAGATGTGGATGTAGAAACTGTATTGGATATCGTCAGGCTGTGAGGTCTCCAGCAGTACACAGACAATGGGTATTGATCTCTCCCACAGGCGGAGGAGCTGTCCCGGGCAGCTTACGACAGTGCGTGGGTGGACAGGGCGGCACACTTCAAAAGCAGCATGCTCGTCCCGATGTGCCGCGCCCAGAAGCCACTGCTGCTCAACGCTGGGGGCGTCTACCCTGTCAACAGAGCCTCCTCCGTCTCGGTTCGTAATATCTGCAAGCGCGCAGGAACTACTGAATGTCGCTCTCTGGTTTATTTTCTAAGTACACTGTGTGATGAAATGCATCCTCTCCATAGCGATAGTTCTACAGTGGAAGAAGCCTCCAGCTAAACATTTATAATTTCGGCCTATAATCGGCATTAACACCTTTTACAAGTAACCATACATGATCTGAAAAAACCAAGAGGCATTATTAATTATTTCCATCGCTGAAAGAAAAAAAGACTACATCTCAGGCCAACACTTTCGGGGTATCTGCCGTTATTGTAAAGATACTGTCGACGGTGAAAGTATAGTACAATTCTTACACTGAAAAAATGTGGGAATTAATTTAATCGGACTTTGATATTGACAAAGACTTGTGTCTTTCTCTACTAAGAGAATGATTGACGGAAAACCACAAATGAACATCTTCAACTTTTGTAGTCCTGTCTTCCTAAGTTGCGTGTAATATTACGGTATTCTGAAAGTATTTGTATGGAGTGTAGCCATGTATGGGAGTGAAACATGGACGATAAATAGTTTGGACAAGAAGAGAATAGAAGCTTTCGAAATGTGGTGCTACAGAAGAATGCTGAAAATTAGATGGGTAGATCACATAACTAATGAGGAAGTATTGAATAGGATTGGGGAGAAGAGAAGTTTGTGGCACAACTTGACCAGAAGAAGGGATCGGTTGGTAGGACAAGTTCTGAGGCATCAGGGGATCACCAATTTAGTATTGGAGGGCAGCGTGGAGGGTAAAAATCGTAGAGGGAGACCAAGAGATGAATACACTAAACAGATTCAGAAGGATGTAGGTTGCAGTAGGTACTGGGAGATGAAGAAGCTTGCACAGGATAGAGTAGCATGGAGATCTGCATCAAACCAGTCTCAGGACTGAAGACAACAACAACTGATAAATTTTTCTCAAGGACCGTCTGACAGCAACTGAATAAAACACAATTTTAGTGCCATACACGTTTCGCCTTTATTTTCTGCAAGGCATCATCAGTGGCAGGTTGCATGGACAATTTCTTACATATTACGCTCCTGTTGCCTTTTTGGTGTTGTTCTTCTTATGAATGCCAATTTGTGGTTTTTTTGCCCACATTTCATAGCACTATGAACTAAACACTTGTTTCAATGCAATGTTTTTCTTATATTTTTTTAAATTTTTTTTGTTCAGTTCATAGTGCTGTGGAATGTGGGCAGAAAACCACAAACTGGCATTCATAAGAAGAAGAACAACACCAAAAATGCAACAGCAGCGTAATATGTAAGAAATTGTCCACGCAACCATGATGCCTTGCAGAAAATAAAGGCGAAACGCGTATGGCACTAAAATTGTGTTTTATTCAGCTGTTGTCAGACGGCCCATAAGTAAAAATTATCAATATACCGTGAAACCACAAATGAAACTCGCCGGTGAACAAGCCGGGTCCAACTTTTTGAAAATGGCCTCTGAAATTCGTGAATAATAAATGTACTTCAGAAAATATTATTTCAAATGATGTATATCATGTCATTTTAGAGAAATGAAACACAGTCGACTAATTAATTTTTAAGCTAGTATTCCGTAAGCTAACGGTACAAATAACTTACGTGTTGCTTATACCACGATCCGACAAAGAAAGATGAGTGAGTAGTGAAAAGACAATTAAAGCTAAAGCACAAGCTTAAAACAGAGATGAAACATAGAAAATGCCACAGGGGTCGGCTTATTAGTAATATACATTGGCATATAGAGGTAATCGGATTAGTTTTTTATTCTTTTATCTTAAAATACTGTGTTTGCAGAAAGTAACATTTTGTCACGTAGCATCGTGTTACGAGTAAAGAGGCGATGGTATAATGTCTGAGCGTCCCCTGACGTCCAACTGAACGCTTTCTGCGTGACGGTGGACAATGTGTTCTAGAGCGTACAGTATGATTTTTCGATATACAGATAATGCTGAAAGGGATCGAAAAATCAGTATCCACAGAGAATTTAGAAAAAAATTACATACTGTCGCTAGACATTAATTGACTGATTGATATGTTGTATTATCTATTTATCTATTTTTCGCTGGCACAGTCACACAGGCATTTCACAAATCTGTTATGTTTAAAAACTGTTTTCGGCCTGCCACTGGTCTTCTTGAGATTAGCTGGGGATAAAGCAGAAGACAAAGAATCGTTATTGAAGGTGCTATGTGCATAATGATGAGGAAGGGGTTCCCATTGTGTTCTCAATCGTTTCAAATAGCTTGTAGCGTGTGATTTTAGGTATAATTTTAATCCTTTTCATCATGACGTAGACAATGATTTGGCAAATTTTATAAAGCCTGAAAAGACCCTTTTTCTCCTCTTTTTAATCGTCTGACAACTGGCTGGTCGAAACTGGTGTTTACAAAAATGAAAAAAAAAAACAGAGGAAAGAGGGGGGGCGTTGTGAATCGCTCTGATTATACTATCTGTGGATTGATCGATGAGAGGATACGGAACAAAAAAAGGTCTAACGAACTTATGTCCGGAAATGCATGGTTTTCATGCCAGAGACCATTTAATCAATCATACATTGCTACAGAGAGTGCTGTCTAACATGCGCTGTACCGTGCAGATAGAGTGGATGTTGAAAATGGTTTCCATGTGCTTCAACGGATGCGTGTGCGCGCCTTAGCACTTTCTGTCTCGTACGTTCACATCGCTAGGCTGCATCAGAACAGCGCAAAAGGTAGCTTGAACGCGCTTGTCGTCTCCACATCTGGAATGGCCTCTTCATCCGCGATCCTTTTGAGATGGCCCAGTGACAAGAAATGGCACGGGTTGAGATCCAGTGAACGGGCAGGCCATGCAACTGGACCCCCTCGTCCGATCCATCGACCAGGAAAGACGTTATTGAGATACGTTCGGACACAACGGCGAAGTGGGCTGGAGCACCATCATGTAGCAGCCACATAACCATTCGAATCATCAATGGCAACCTTGCAGAAGGGAAGGCAAAGTCACCCACAAGAAACGCCTATAATTCATGGCTGTTAGGCGATGTTGAAGGAAGACTGGTCCCAAATAAGTCGACAATTATCCCGGTCCTCCACCGATGCTGATGATTCGCTGTCTCCATACCATGGGGGTTCTGCATACTACCACACAGATGGCTGTTACGAAAGGTGAAGATACCACTCTGCGTAAAGGTGCCCTCATCTGTGAAAAAGATGGATGACACAAACCCTGTAATTTTGATTTCCTCGTGAAGAAACCAGTGAGAAAACTGCTCCAGATGTGGCAAGTCTGACGCTAGTAAACCCTGCACATGCTGTAAGTAATAAGGGTAGTAACAATTGTCATGGAGAATGTTCCACACGGTCGTTTGGCATACCCTGTACTTGGTGAGCCAACTGTCTGGTACTGGCACGGCGGTCGCCTTCCACAGTGTTAATCACATTTTCCTCCAAGTCTGGTGTCCGGACATTTCGGGTACGTCCTTCATGATTTCCTGCGACAAACGGAAAAACACTTTTGCAGACATTGAATATTGGGGTTGTTGTCGGCGGGGATAGGTCTTCTTACACAACCTTGCTGCCCACTACCCATTCGCTTTTGCCTTTCCATCAGTAAACACCATGTCTTGAAGCTCTCGACACGAATACTGAACAATTTTGTATAACTCTGTATTACATCCCCTACGAGGCGACTGAGTAAGAGAAGTGAATCGCATACATTACCAATTACTAAATTGCCATGACAGGAAAGGGCGTTACGGCACGATGTTTGAGGAAAAGTACCACCCTCTATATATATAACTTGTTTGAAAAAGAACTCCCTAGTTTTAATGTGTCCTAGAGTCTGTACAAGGTGACATACACTGTTCTAGTTTGTGGTGTTTGATTCATCAACTCTTCAAATTTGGCTCCCCTGCAGTTGGCAGGTCTGTTTGACCTTGAGACGGCTCCAGTGCTGTTATTTTCCTCTGTTCCCTCAGTTCAGTCCAGGCATGCGTGCAGTGCAGTGTAGAGCAACTCAGCAACAATGTGTACTCCACAACAGAAAGCTCATTGTGTTATCTGGCTTACGAAAACTGAGTCAGTTATAACAGTGTGACGTGAGTATGGTGGTGAACCACCTACAGCAAAAACTATCCGTCATGGGGTAAAATTATTCAAAGAAAGCGGTAGTGTTTTAAAAGCAAAAACACCAGGTAGACCGAGAACTCCTGAAGATGTTGCTGAACAGAGCCGTATTTCCTGTGTTCGGAGCCCGAAGAAGTCATTGGCCAGGCATATCTACAATTAGGAATGCCTAAAGGTACTCTGTATGATGTTGTGCATAAAAGACGTAAGTAGTGCACCTAAAAAATTGCAACTGTTACATGAAATAAAACCTACTGATAAAATCGAAAGGTATCAATCTTCTGTTGACTTTCTACACAGAATTGATGATGATGTCAATCTTTTAAATAAGATTCTCTTTTCTTATGAGGCTCCATTTCATGTTAGAATTTGGGGGGGGGGGGGGGGGGGAAGGGGGGGCAGAACATCCACTTGAAGTTATCCAACATCAACGTGACTCTCCCAATGTTAAGGTGTGGTCCAGTTTGATGGAAGATCGTGTGATTGGTCCTTTCATTTTTGTAGAAAAATAATAAATGGGCACGTTTACTGTGACATGTTGAAAGAATACATTTTCCCCATATTTACGATAGTGAGGCGGAAAAGGGGCTTGTGTTTTTCCAACAAGATGCTCTCCACCACATTAGGGTAACCATGTGTGTGCAGCTCTTGACACTCGCTTTCCAGGAAGGTGCATAGGCAGGGCTGGCCCAGTACCTTGCCCACCACGAAGTCTTGAGTTTGTCCCACTGGACATTTTCTTTTGGGGTCACATAAAAACATTTGTGTACAGTAAAAAGATCACAGACATCAGTCATTTACGGGAAAGAATTATCTAGGTGGTTGGGACAGTTACACCTGAAATATTGGTGAATATTTGGCGAGAAGTGGAGTATCCCGTCGACGTGTGCAGGGCAACAAATTGATCCCAATCTGAAGTCTACTAACATTAAACAAAACTTGAAGGAATTCTGTTTCATGATATGTACTCTCATTGATGTAATGTTTTATTAATTTCCTCATTAAATTTATACTCCAAATCAGGGAGTTCATTTTCAATATCAGGAGTATCCGAACACCCCCAAAAACATACGTTTTTCATATCAGGTGCATTGTGCTGCCACCTACTGCGAGGTACTCTATATCAGTGACATCAGTAGTGACTAGACATGGTGAGAGAGCAGAATGGTGCCCTCTGCAGAACTCACGGACTTCGAATGTGGTCAAGTGATTGGGTGTCACTTGTGTCATACGTCTGTAAGCGAGATTTCCACACTCCTAAACATCCCTACGTCAACTGTTTCCGATGTGATAATGAAGTGGAAACATGACGGGACACGAACAGCGCAAAAGCGTACAGGCCTACCTCGTCTGCTGACTGACGGGGACCGCCAACAGTTGAAGGGGTTCGTAATGTGTAATAGGCAGACATCTATCCAGATCATCACACACGAATTCCAAATTGCATAAGGATCCACTGCAGTTACTATGACAGTTAGGCGGGAGGTAAGAAAACCTGGATTTGATGGTCGAGCGGCTGCTCATAAGCCACACATCAGACCGGTAAATGCCAAACGAAGCCTCGTTTGGAGTAAGGAGCGTAAACATTATGTGGAGTGACGAATCACTGTACGCAATGTGGAGATCCGATGGCAGGGTGTGGGTATGGACGAATGCCCGGTGAACGTCATCTGACAGTATCGGTAGTGCCAACACTAAGATTTGGAGGCGGTGGTGTTATGGTGTAGTCGTGTTTTTCATGGAGAGGACTTGCACCCCTTGTTGTTTTGCGTCGCACTATCACAGCACAGGCCTATACCGATATTTTAAGGTCCTTCTTGCTTCCCACCATTGAGGAACAATTCGGGGATAGCGATTGGATCTTTCAACACGATCGAGCACCTGTTCATAAATGCACGGTCTGTGGCGGAGTGGGTACATGACAATAACATGACTGTAATGGACTGGCTTGCGCTGAGTCGTGACCTGAATCCTATAGAACACCTTTGGGATGTTTTGGAACTGTAACTTGGTGCCAGACCTCACCAACCGCCATCGATACCTCTCCTTAGTTCAGCACTCCGCGAGGAATGGGCTGGCATTCCCCAAGAAATCTTCCAGCACCTGATGGAATGTATACCTGCGAGACTGGAAGCTGCCAACACCATACTGAATTTCAGCACTGGCGGTAGAGGGCGCCACGAACTTGCAAGTCATTTTCAGCCAGGTGACCGGATACTTTTGATCACATAGTGTATATAGCTACTTTCCTGTAGCTCAAAAGTATCAGGTCGGAAGAATATAAAACTTACAATCCATACATAAAATGATTACATATTAGAAGAATTGGTGGTGCTGTCTGGTCCAAAAAAGGCCATTGGTCGCAATACGCACGAATAGTTCCAGTAGTGAAGCAGGCTGAAAGAGTGTGGTAACTCTGGACAAACTTTACTTACTTCGATTCTGGCTAGAAACGCCCCAGGGAAATCTGTTTCTCACTTAGAATATTAGTGATCTGGAGATACTGTTACCTCGAACCTGTAACGAATGAAAGCTACACTGCCTGGCAAAAAAGTGACAGCATCATCCCAGAAGGGGAGTAAGAACAGAAATGAAATTTCAGGAGTCAAGACGGTGTGTGGTTTTACTGCAGTAATTGCAAAATCGAGTAAAATATGCAAAGAAGTTGTCGGTGTGAGCACATTTAGGTATTAGTTTGACGTTGCATTCCCTGTAGCCTTGATCAGCATACTTGGGAACGGTGTCACAAATCCGTTGTATCTTCTCCTGAGGCAAGATGGCCTACAGCTGTCCTCATTCGCCCTTGATATTCCAGATAGTGGCACAGGGACAGAGTTGACGTAAATGAAATGGAAGAATGACAAGTGCCAGACTTCTGTTCGTTTGGAGGATACTGCAAAATGGAGTCATGTTGATATATTGCTGAAGTTAATAGAATTAACGGATGAACACATACAAAAGAGGGAAGCACAAATAGTCATAGATTTGGTTAAGCAACAGGAGAGCGTTACTTGAACTGGCAGACGCTTGAAGATAGAGGTCATCTGTCCACCAAAGCCCAGTGTTAACTGAGGAATCTAGGAATATATTACCGTGCTCGTCGTATCGCACCAGTTGGGAGTGCGAAGGTAAGATTAGAGAACTACAGTACGCACACAGCCGTTGAAGCAGTCCACGCGGAAACGGGATTGGGGTGTAATCTAACATGTGGTCCCATGGAAAGTACCTTCTTAATTTACATCATACTCCGTTAGCCACCTAATGGTGTGTGACGGAGAGTACTTTCTGTACCAGTAACTGAGCCCTCCAACCCAGTTCCACTCGCGAATAGCGCGTGGGAAGAATGACTGTCGATAAGCCTCTGTATTGGCTCTAATTTTACATTTTACCTGACAGTCATTACGCGAGACGTATGGTGGGGGGGGGGGGGGGGAGGGGAGGAAGCAATATGTTGACCAGCTCTTCCCGTAAAGTGCTCTTATCGAAATTTAAGTAGTATCTCTCCGTGATGCACAATGCCTCTCTTGTAACGTCTGCCAGTGGAGTTTGTTGAGTATCTTCGTAACGCTCTCGTGGTGACTGAACGTTCCCGTGACGAAACGTGCCGTTCTTCGTTGGATCTTCTCTATCTCTTCTATCAGTCATATCTGGTAGGGATCCTAGATAGATGAACAATACTCAAGAATCGATCAGACAAGTACCTTATGAACCACTCCCTTCGTGGATGAGTTATAATTGCTTAAGAGTCTTCCTGGGTCTGGCATCTACTTTTCCTACTGTTTGTATTATCTGGTCGTTCCACGTAAGGTCTCTATGGATAGCTACTCCTAGATATTTTACGGCAGATAATGTTTCCAGCGGTTTATCGACAGCAGTGTAGGTACACAGTAGTGGATTTATTTTCTTATGTATGCGCACTATGTTACATTTCTTTACGTCCAGGGCCAACTGCCAGAGCCTGCGCCATTCACCAGATCAGTGGCGGTCATTCTCCAAATCGTTTCTACCTTCTGGTGTTGCTGCTCTGTAACAGACAAACGCATCATCTGCGAGCAGCCTTAGAGAGTATCTGACGTTTCTACTCGTATATGTAAACATGCAGATAACGAGGGATATGGATGAAGATGTAGATTCTGTCTGTTGTCCCCCAGACAGTGGTATACAAATCGCCTGTGGTGTCATCGAGTGGCATTATCTGAGGATCTATAGTTCATACTGTGGATGCAGCGGTTCAAAGTAGATACTGATAATGCTTTACACTGCAGGGCAAAGTTTGATGGAAGAAGCATCGATCCTACTTCGGCACGTAGGTGAGAAATGATATTTACCATTTGTTTCAGGGGGAGTAGAATTGCCCGGAGAAAGGAGCAATTCTGACCTTTCACTTAGTGGAGGAAAAGAAGCCTAGTATTAGAAAACTGTTGCACTGATGTTGCTACAGAATTCCCGTCGATAGGCTAAGATGTAGTAGGATGTTTCTAATCTAGAATACGGGTGAGCCCAATGTATCGCAGTGTATCGAACATAATTATATATTACAAAATAGCTGCGTAAGTAAAGATCATGATCTACAAATCATATTATCTTTCAATTCTGACCTATGGATCAGAACAAAGAAAGGTCCGAGCTGAATCCAAGCAACAGAGATGCTCTTTCTACGAGGGATCCTGGGTAAGACGAGAACGGACTGGACAAGGAATGAAATAATACGGAACATCTTAGGTATTAATAATGGCTTCAGCTGTATTTAGTCCTTTATTATTGGATCACTACCGGTTTCGTGGTACTAAAAGCCATATCTTCAGGCGGACAATTACTAAAATCTTTGTGCGGGAAAGCTCGGAATCTCTTTAGCCAACATTCGTTGCACCTCAGAACAAAACACCGCTAAAAGGCAGTATGTCATAGAATAAAATAGACATATTGCAAAATAGTGGATGGGACCGCTTCTCCGATCTATACTGAACCGCGTACAGGGAAAGCGGCCGCGTGCTCTGTTGTAACAGACTGTGTGGAGTAAAAGGCTCAAATGGTTTGCACACATTAAAAGAATGCTACCAGAAAGACCCCTAGAATGGACAGAATCTGGACCAAGACCAATTGGAAGACTACAAACAAGATGGAGAGACCAGGTGGAGGATGATGAGAACTGAACGGGAGCGCAATGGGAGAACATGCTAAAAGATTGGCTGTGGTACAAAAATAGATTGTGGCAGGAAAGAAAAACTTGCAAAAGGCTCTGTGAACGGCCAGAGTAAGCAGAAAAGTTTCAGGAAGAAGAAGATAAGTGCAGAACAGTTGAGTTGCTGTAGTGCTCATATTTATTTAACGTATGGCTAATACAGACATATCATGAAATTACATATACATATGTAGATATTGACACAAAAGAAACTTGAGTTTGTCTTTACAACTGAGTATCCAGTCCTTCAATCCAGCGCACTGCATCTGGAAGTCCTCTTTGGCCCCGTGATAGGCTCGAATCCTGCATTCACTGACAATGTGGTGAACAGTCTGGTATGGAGCCCCGCAGTCACAAGCTGGATCAGGCAGCTTCTTCCTCTTAAAGAGAGCATCCCTGCATCGCCCATGGCTGGTACGGATTCTGTTGAGAGTAGACCAGGTCTTGCGTGGTAAGTCGAATCCACTTGGAAGTTTAGCACATGAGAAGATGTTATGCAGGTGCACATCTGTCACTGCTTCCCACCGACCTTTCCATTCTTCAAGAGGTTTGAAATTCTTAGCAACCATGTAGGCAGCATCGCACAGAGTTGGATGGCGTGATTTCAGTCTCTTGCGATTTAAAAGTGGCAGGTCGCTATGCACGGGTAACTTAGAATTCCTGGAGATCTTGTGGAATTCTCTCATAAGGGCAGTACATCTGCGTAGATCAGGAGGCATTATACCGGTTAACAGTGGAAGCCAATAAACTGGACTTCTGATTGTGTCTGATATTATGCGCATTGTCATATTCAGCTGGGTATCAACAAGCCTTGTATGATGACTATTCATCCAAACAAGTGCACAATACTCAGCACTTGAGTATACCAAGCCCAGAACTGAAGTTCGCAGAGTAGTTGCTGAAGATGCCCGGGTAGTTCCGCATAGCTTATGGAGGATGTTGTTTCGAGTCCTCAGCTTTTGAGCGAAGTTAAGAAGGTGTTGTTTGAAGCATAGTGTACAATCCAGGATGACACCAAGATATTTTGGGTTCCAATTGTGAATTCTGCCTCTGAAACTTACTTCCAGTTTTACGTTCGCCAACTGGTTATTTAGATGGAAGCAATACACTTCTGTTTTACTCACACTGGGTTGGAGTCTCCAGATTTTGAAGTAATTGTCTAATGCAGGCAGGTCATTGGCTAAAATCTCTTCTGTTGTCTTCATTTCCTGGTGTTTGACTGCTAGAGCCAGATCATCGGCATAGCAGTATTTTCTGGACGAAGTGTCACGTAGATCAAATAGATATAGGTTGAACAGTAAGGGTGAGAGAACTGATCCTTGAGGTAATACGCTGTTCAGCTTCCTCTCCTTACTTATGTTGCTTCCAGTGATTACCTGGAACTTCAGATCACTTAGCATGCTGTTAATCAGTCGAGACATTGTTCTGCAGGGTATGGTGCGGAGAAGTTTGTAGATAATGCCTTCCCTCCACACAGTGTCGAAGGCAGCAGTTAGATCAACAAATGCGACAGATGTTTACTGCTTCATTTGGTATCCTGACTCTATGAAGGATACTTGGTCGCAGCAGCTACGCCCTGGTCTGAAGCCTGCCTGATCGACTGGAACGTTCTCTAAGATAGCGCTACCTATTCTGTTATACATTAGCCCTTGAAAAAGCTTGTAGCAGCAGCTGAGTAGGGAAATGGGGCGATAGTTTTCTACCTTATTGTTTGGTTTGCCAGGTTTCAGAACAGATATTATTTTCGCCTTTTTAAACTCAGATGGAAGTTGACCAGTCAGCAGGATGTCAGTGAAGAATTCTGCCAGCCATTTCTCATAAAAGTTAAATAACAGTTATTTCTAGTGTAAGTCACTGGTACTGACTAGTTGATATTAGGAATGCCGCAAAACAGGGTTGCAACAGCCCGGTTTGTCTTTTACAGTGGAAAAGTAATCAGGGAAGGAAAAAATCGAAGGGGAAGAGATCTCACTGCTAAGTTTGACTGACAAGACGAGATGATATACTCCTTCCAACCAAAATTAAAAGAAACCGACAAAAATGCTGGATGCTTTGGATAGGGCTACTCACATCTGAATTAAAGTTAAGGTGAGGCACAAGTGTTGAAGAATTGTACGAAGGAGAATAGGGACTTGCTGAGGATAAAAAATGGGAAATGGAGAACGTTGGAGGAAAATGTTATTTAGGAGACACGAAGGGGAAGATCAGTAACACTCGCGTACAGGAGAAAACAATCTACTGGTACAAAAAAAAAATTTATATAAATTGTGACAAGAAAGAATTAAGACTTACCACAGACGTACAGGGTTAAGTAAGATCATACAAAACCGGGGGAAGCAAGAAACTGAGATCTTTGGAATTTGTAGCGTTGCTCTTGGGGGACGAAAAGAAAAAGAATTGTTATTTTATATATTTTTTTGAAAAATGTCGAAAAAGTGAATATTTTAGTGGGCCACTTGGCACCAGAATCAGGGACTGATTACACTATTATAATAACATACGTTGAGCATTAAATACCTGAATAAGAGCAACATATATATATTTGCAGCATATATATATCTGAGATCGTTCGGAAGAAACATTATCATTTCTGTGCATTTTTATAGTCGCAATGTAGTCATACCCGGATCAACACTATTGGACCAGAAGAGTTATAGACTTTAAAAGAAATGCAACACTACACAAAAAAGTTGGTTCAGAAATAATAGGAAAACGATAATGTTCCTTCCGCCTCATGCTGCGTTCGGCCCATCAGCGTGATCGTAATTTCTGGTGATGAAGTAACACAAAATAATTATAATTCAAGTAAACGAGGAGATGAAAATCATCAAGGTTAATTTACTAAAGTAAGCACACTTATCTGTAACACACCTTTTTTTAATGCTACGTACCTTTTCATATTAAATTACAATAGATGACCATTGTGGTTAAATACTTTATACATAACAGTCAAAATGTTCTCTTGATGCTGTCTGTTCGTAATCAGTTACAAGAAATTACATGTTTTCTGATTTAAAAAAATAACATTTAGCATATTCACTCAATATTTTCTCATAGAATGTAAAATACAGTTGCGGAACGCAGCAAGTCCACGTCCGCCTTCCATAGAACACAAACAGTAAAAGGTGAGGCGCCAAAAGCCTCATTTGCCTTGAAACAACAGAATTCTTTTTTATACCATTAATCGATACATGTAGATAGAGATTTACAGGCACCGCGCAAGAACGACAAAGATAAAGAATAACAGACTCTGTCGCTGCTATGCGATGGTTCATTTCTTTTACTTTACAATTGTTCGATAACTTTAGGCCATCAGGCATTTACTATTGAGCGTATATTAATGTTTGTGAGGCGAAAATTACTAATATTACAAATTGTCGTGGTATGTACTGATGAAAAAGTAAATTACGTAACACGAAAATCAAAAGGGGTAAAGGGAGAGAAACGGACATGACATTTTCATATCGGAGTACAGTATGGGAGTCTGCATTTCGCGCGATTCTGCTGAGCTGAATAGTTCATCGCTAAAGTTGTAGACAAATGAAACAGCTCTGTAATTTTACAATTGTCGCAGATATCCCAGTTCACCACCTCAGGCCTAGACAGTTTCACAATTGTGGACCAGTTCTCGGTTAGCCGCGTCATGCAGAAATACGTGACGTTTGAGAGCTCCTCGTTACTCCGTCGTTTTGAATGGAATTTGAAGGAGCTGTAGCGCTCATCTTTGGAACGCTAGTAGCTTTCACTAAACTTCACGAGTCCGAAGGATGGATACATATTTGTACATTTCACTCGTTGTTCGTTCATTTAGTAGGCTTCCGGCACTTCCTCCGTATGCGAGCGAAGCCGTGCCGTTCAGAGAATTCCAACAAATTCTACGTTCTGCCGTCCATGGTGCAAACTTGACGTGCTGCCTGTTGCTGCTCTTTGCTATTATTCGTTAGATGCAAAAAAATTTCGAGAGCACTGTGATAAATACTATATTTTAAAAACTGCCTGAAGTGCGCGAGTGCCAGTCATAACACACTTCTCATGAAGTCGGCATTTACTTCCAGTTTTCAAGCATCCCACAAATTTTGCGGCAGCTCAATCATGAACCTGGTAAATTTTTAATGCAGTTGGTACCTCTGAAGAATAGTGTGTATCCTTCGTAAATATTATATAAAATCGGTTTCTCACAATACTCTTACTACGTACGATTTTGCGGTGCCTGTGTTATTAAGAAGTGCCTGTTCCTTCGTTCCTCTTAACAATACAGGCACTGTAGTATCGTATTTATCCGTCGATAACAGGCGGCTACTTTCAACTAAATGTCCTCTCCTGTATGGAGTTACATAATGTGTTTACGAGTACAGGTTATGACGCACGGACGGCGACATATGGAATTTAGGGTCTGACTGTGAGCACGGATAGCAAAAGTGGTTAAGGCGACCACCCGCGTATACTGGGAAATTTGGGTTCGAGTCCCGGCTCGGCACAGATATTGTCGCCATTCTCTTATACAGCTGATGGATATTAGTATTCACAACTGCGAATACATTTCAAGTACACTTACTAAGACTGATTATTTGCGTCTTGTAGCAGATGATCTGTGGTATCATAAGAAACTGATGCATGTTCATAAGGAGTTGAGCTTTCTAGTTAGCCTCATTATAGGTCCGAAGTAACTCATCTATTGCAATTACTTGAAAGATATCCCAGTAGAGTAAAACCCCTGTACTTCTCGGTGTATCAGCTGAGTAAATTGGTCGATGCGTAGCAACGTTTCAAAAAATGGTTCAAATGGCTCTGAGCATTATGGGACTTTACATCTGAGGTCATCAGTCCCCTAGAACTTAGAACTACTTAAACCTAACTAACCTAAGGACATCACACACATCCATTCCCGAGGCAGGATTCGAACCTGCGACCGTAGTGGTCGCGCGGTTCCAGACTGAAGCGCCTAGAACCGCTTGGCCTCTTCGGCCGGCAGCGGCGTTTCAGCGAGTTTCTTATACGCCAGCGTTTAACAAAAACTTCGTTAGAAAATGGTAAATAACAGAACTACAAATGAGTAAGCAGGATTAATAATATTTTTTGTTGCTTCAAGGGCGCAGTGGCATCTTTCATAATGAAACAGTAGACAGCATAACGAAAGACGCAATTAACTCACAGGAAATCTAAACCATAGACTTCCTTACCGATAAATGCTGAACTTAATCAATGAAAAAGCGAGAAACCACTAGCAAACGCAATGGAATTCGACCAAGATTTTAGAAGGAGTGCATTATGGCCGGCCGAAACCTAAAATAGCATTAGCTTTTTTTTACCGATTGCGGCAGAAGCAGAACGATTACGCACATGCGCACATGCGCTCAAACCATTGCGAATGTCCACTCCATCGAAGGAATCTCCGTTATATTATATATACAGTGTTCGAGATACAAAAAACAACAATTTTTTCTGAGCTTTGACTAACGCCCAGGTTCCAGCATCGACTTCCGACTTCCGTCCGACTCCATGAAGGATACATTGCGTGGGAAGCAGTACGTGGATGAGGGGAGGTTATTGATGCAGCATGGTGTTGGTTCCGATGTCACCAGTAGAGTGATATCATGACGGCGTACAGACTCTCCCGGTACGGTGGCGTAAGGCCGTAACAGTTAACGAAGATCATGTTAAATAATTGGGTTTTGTAGTGAAAAGAGAGGGAAATAATACTGCTGTATCCTAAATAAAACGGACCTTCTTTAAGAAGAAGTTCAATACTTACTGAACGCCCTCGAATTATTAGATGCACAGTTCAATAACTGAACCGGCTAACTAGTTATCTAGGTGTATTATACACATGATGTGTGTATATTTTGTGTGGTGCTGTGGTCCTATTTTATGGGATGATAATGTGAGTACTTTGTAACGTGGTCTTGTTTATTAATATCCTAATTTTTTGAAAAAAATCAATTAACGAACTACGTAGTAGAATGATATTACGAAAATATGATGGATGAATATATGACTGTGCGAAAATGCCAAATAAAATCGAGACAAAAACATTTCTCAAAGTTAGCTGTACTTTCACCACTTTACTTGGCTGATATACCGTGAATAGTTTGTCATTGGAACTCGGTGTGAAAGACTGCAGCTATGGTCGGTGTCCTGTTTCAGCTGATGAATTCGGCCTACTCTTACTACGCGTTACTGCGTCAGTTGAACGGCCGTTGAAGTCCTGCGTGTCCACAGGCTCCCTTCGACGATTCTGCACGCTGCACAGTAGTCACAGCCGACGGAAAACAACGCCTGGAGCCAACACGAGCATCCTCCAAGAGCAGCACAAGTAACGATGTACGACTCTTTTGTTTCGAAATAACATTGTTACGTTGCCAGCGACATGCGACATTCAATGTGACTTTTTCAAGCTGTACCTTCTTGAGACATGAATCCAGGCTTCTAAAGCGAAATGAAGGAAACAAACTTTAATGAGCTAGATTGCACCATTATTGTCACAAAAGTAATGCCTTCGAAATTTTTATGTGAAAACCCTTAAAGCCTTTTAAATAAAACCATCTTTAATATTCTACACCTTTGTTCTTAATGTCTACATACACTACTGTCCATTAAAATTGCTACACCAAGAAGAAATGCTGATGATCAACGGATATTCTTTGGAGCAATATAATATACTAGAACTGACATGTGATTACATTTTCACGCAATTTGGGTGCACAGATCCTGACAAATCAGTACCTAGATCATCCACCTCTGGCCGCAATAAAGGCCTTGATACGCCTGAGCATTGATTCAAACAGAGCTTGCATGGAGTATACAGGTACAGCTGCCGATGCCGCTACAAAACGATAACGCAGTTCATCAAGAGTAGTGACTAACGTATTGTGACAAGCCAGTTGCTCGGCCACCATTGACCAGACGTTTTCAATTGATGAGAGATCTAGAGAAAGTGCTGGCCTGGGCAGCAGTCGAACATTTTCTGTATCCAAAAAGGCCCGTACAGGACCTGCAACATGCGGTCGTGGATTATCCAGCTGAAATGTAGGGTTTCGCAGTCATCGAATGAAGGGTAGAGCCACGGGTCGTAACACATCTGAAATGGAACGTCTACTGTTCAGTGTGCCGTCAATGCGAACAAGAGGAGACCGAGACGTGTAACCAATGGCACCCCATACCATCACGCTGGGTGATACGGCAGTATGGCGACGACGAATATACTCTTCCAATGTGCGTTCACCGCGATGTCGTCAAACACGAATGCGACCATTCCTGATGCTGTAAACAGAACCTGGATTCATCCGAAAAAATGACGTTTTGCCATTCGTGCACCCAGGTTCGTCGTTGAGTACACCATCGCAGACGCTCCTGTCTGCGATGCAGCTTCAAGGGTAACCACACCATGGCCTCCGAACTGATAGTCCATGCTGGTTCAGACGTCGTCGAACTGTTCGTGCAGATGGTTGTTGTCTTGCAAACGTCCCCTGTTGACTCAGGGACCGGGACGTGGCTGCACGATCCATTACAGCCATGCGGCTAAGATGTCTGTCATCTCGACTGCTAGTGATACGAGGCCGTTGGGATATAGCACGGCGTTCCGTATTACGCTCCTGAAACCACGGATTCCATATTCTGCAAACAGTCATTGGATCTCGACCATCGTGAGCAGCAATGTCGCGATACGATAAACCGCAATCACTGTGGGCTAAAATACGGCCTTTATCAAAGCCGGAAACGTGATGATACGCATTTCCCCTCCTTGCACGAGACATCACAATGTTTCACCAGGCAAACTGCTGTTTGTGTATAAGAAATCGGTTGGAAACTTTCCTCGTGTCAGCACGTTGTAGGTTTCGCCACCGGCGCCAACCTTGTGTGAATGCTCTGTAAGCTAATCATTTGCAAATCACAGCATATTCCTCCTTACGGTTAAATTTCGCGTCTGTAGCACGGCATCTTCGTGGTGTAGCAATTTCAATGGCTAGTTTTGTATTTATTTTGTGAGGTGCCAGCGTGTTTCAGGCCTGCCCTGAGATATATTCCGCTTTTTTGCACATGTGATTAGGTAGTATAAACTTAACATACTTCTGTTTTACATATCAAATTGTTCGTCCGCAACTTATTCTCTCAAGAGATTTGCCAAGTCTGTTACGTGAGCGCAGGTGCAACGTAGGGGATAATCGTTCGATATGTTATTAAGCATACGTCAGATGATCTTATACATAGCTGGGCACACGCTAGTGCAGACGGACAAAGTCCTCTTGAAGCGAAGGTGCCCAATACAGAAACGCCTACTGCCCTTCCCGAGAACGGGTTCGGCGAGCAAGCATCTGTCAATGCTGGAGGCAAGGAGCTACAAAATACACCATGGCCGCCGGCCCATCTCCCTGTGCCACTTTGTGTACCAAAAACTGTTACATAGAAGACCTGGACGGACCTTGGATATTATAACACTTCTTCGACGACAAATTCCGGGCGTTTGCATTCTGGGATTCGGCTTTGTCCGTCTCGAGCGTTGTCTTACTGTAATGTATATTTTGCTGCTTACAGACTCTGGTACTCTACCAGTCACAGCGTGTGTGAGGACCGTGTGGGGAAATATTACGAAGATTCTTGAGGAATTTTCTCCTCACTGTTTTGGAGCGATCCGAGTGAACCGAGTGTGCGCTCCTCACTGTGGTTCTTCAAAAGCTTTTATTAAGGGTGAGGGGCAACCTGAGATGGAGGGGTCCTGAGAACAAATTGGCTCTTCATTTAAGTCCTTTTGTTCATTGACTTTTTCCGTACGAGATGAACTGTTGCAAAGCGCAGAGTAAAGGTGGAGGAACTTTTCCGGCAGTACCGGCAGTGTTTTCGCTCACGTCTGACTTGATTTTTTGGGCTTCGGAGATACTCTTAGTCAGGGAGAGTGTTGGATTAATTTCTGGTGCGACCGCGACTTATCATTCGCGTCGGTTTTCTCGTGAAGACAGCGGGGATGTGTCCACGCAGCCAGCGTACTCCAGCCGACAGCATCTGCAATTAACTAGCTTTTTAGAATGAAATTTTCACTCTACAGCGGAGTGTGCGCTGATATGAAACTTCCTGGCAGATTAAGCTGTGTGCCGGACCGAGACTCGAACTCGGGACCTTTGCCATTCGTGGGCAAGTGCTCTACCGACTGAGCTACCCAAGCACGACTCATGAGCACTTACCCGCGAAAGGCAAAGGTCCCGAGTTCGAGTCTCGGTCCGGCACACAGTTTTAACCTGCCAGGAAGTTTCAACTAGCTTTTTAGCTCGGCGGTCGGCACCACTCTCTCCAGGTAAGGTAGAGCGGCATTTCTGTCCTTCCAGGGCATGCTACAGGCAACAAAAAGAGAGGTTTAACCTCTGACCATAACTTCAAATAGTGTTTTGATACGCCACTCTGACAGTCCTTCTCTATGAATTAGTTAAACTTTGTTCATATTATTCCCGCCCGCGGCTTAGCCATTCACGTCTTAACTAACACATAACGCTGTAAATTTACGGAACGACAGTAATGACTGTTTAGACTTCCTCTTTCATATCTTTTCCTGCCTATGTGCTCTGTTACTATTAATGCAGTCGCTTCGCTGTTTTACATCACGGTTGAGATAATACAAGTTATGTGCCCACAAATTATTCGTGATATTTGAATCAAATTTTCCGGTAAAGACTGGAGGCGGCCCTTTTATTGTAATCCAACGTACATAATTTTTTCTAAAGAAATCATATTTGCTACAGTTCAAATTCAAAAAGATATTTAAGATAAAAAAATTGTGATGGCGAACCACTTATATCTTAAATATCTTTGTGACTAATGCCCTTTTGGCATATTTGTTATTTTATAAATGACATATAAGTACTGTCAGTCTTTCACGATGATCCTGTACTTATACTCTGTATCATACGTTTTTAGTCATTATTCTGTGACCATGCTACAGACCATTCTCTGATTTGAATTCTGAGGAAGGCACTCCTAGCAGTGTTGAAACCAGGTTAATTCGTTAAAAATAGTGACCGAGGGCTGTTTTCTTTCAATTGTAACTATTCACGGTCTCTGAACGTGCAGCCATGTACAAAGTTTTCTGTCATTCTTGATCTGGGGTGAAACATCTGCAAGTCTTGCCCATTTTCATACCGTTCGAGAATTCGTTGAAGTGATGCTTGGACTCTACCACCACCGACTACTCGCAGTTTCTGAATATAGTTACTAGAGTGAAAAACACATTTCTGCCAACGAAAAACGAATTTGCTGATAGCGTCAGTGTAGAATGTCTGACTTTGATGACGGAGCCACTACCTCACCTATGCTTGCACCGCTTCATCACTAGCAAAGTGAAGGTCTCGAAGGTTTACTTTAAGTTCTGGAGACAGATGGAAATCGGATGGACCTAACTCGTGACTGCATGAAGGACGGTCGATGACAGTGAACCCAAGACGTCGGATTGTTGCAGATGTCTCTGTGCTCGTGTGTGGACTGGCATTGTCACTCTCAGAGAGACGGTGCTCCACATGTGGATGAACTCTTCGAATTCGAAACGCGATTACAGCATGTTGTTTCCCATGCAATGACATACTTACGTCAGACACTGTCGCGATACTAGTTGCGGTTCGGAGCCCTCTAGCTGCAGAAGACTGCAAATATGTAGAAATGAAGGATAAAGTTGTAGAATGTTTGTGACGCAGTGCGTCACAAATAGTCTTACAACTGAAATTTCGAGAGAGTCGGAGAATATATTACTTCAAAAATGATTCAATTGGCTCTGAGCACTATGGGACTTAACTGCTGTGGTCATCAGTTCCCTAGAACTTAGAACTACGTAAACCTAACTAACCTAAGGACATCACACACGTCCATGCCCGAGGCAGGATTTGAACCTACGACCGTAGCGGTCGCGCGGCTCCAGATTGTAGCGCTTAGAACCGCTCGGCCACACCGGCCGGCTATATTACTTCCTCCAACACAGATCTCGCGTAGTGACCACACAAGAAAATTCGAGAGATTAGAGCCAATACGGTGTATTACCGATAGTTAGTCTTTTCACGCTCCTTTCGCTACTGACAAAAAAAGGGAGGGGATCAGTTAGCGGGAGCAGAAGTACCCTCCGCCACACACATTGAATTGGTTTGTGGAGTATGTTTTATTTAAAAAGCCTTAACAATTTTCACACAAAAAAATACGGATGCATTACTTTTCAGGGCGCCCTGGCATATTCGTGATTAATGTTTCTTTATCCTTACATTTGGTTACAGGCCTTGTTACGTACGTGATATATCAGGTTGCTAACGACACAGAATGACACATGTCATATTAATTTAGATTGCTGTTGTAATACTAACCTCTCAGGTTGTTAAGTGCAGAGTTTTCTTGAATGCTGACACATGACTGATATTTATTTAGATAAAAATGTCAGTAAACGTTCTGAAATGCAATAGCTACATTAAAAATTAAATCACGTTACAAAATAATAAAATTTTATAAACTGCGACACAACTTAATACACTTTTGCTAGAACATTCCAGTCCCGGCCACACTGATCTGTCCTGGCCTTTTTCCCATAGAGCAAATTTCCCTCTGTTCGTCAGTGGTAACTATGGAGGAATGTTCTCTTAATTTGTTCTCCTCTTCTCCTTCATCGTCATCATCATCATCATCTTCTTCTTCTTCCTCATTTGCTCGTCTTGCCATAATAGAGTTTTCTGACTCAGTTTTTCTGTCATCGAAATTTTGGAAATATAAATTTTGAAGAAGTTATTACAGCTAGTGTATAATTCAGTAACGCTGAAATAAATAAAAAAAAAGGTAGTGTCCCTGCTCCAAGCACATACTGATCATGAAATGGTATAACGAGTATTGAAAAAATAGAAATTGGCGAGGAGCGAGTAAGACTAGCACACTCAGGGTTCCGTACAGACTTAATTATGTAGACCGTTATGTAGTTCGTTCAGGGAATCGAGAACCCCTGAGATTTTTGTCTGTTATTGACACTGATATACGCAAGATATTGTTCCGAGAGATTCCAAGAATTTAGAAAGTGTTTTAATTCTAACTCTGAAGTCGGATAACAAACGACAAAAAGAAATTGGTTGGTGTGACATTATTAAAAATTAACCATTTTCCCCCTTTACTTATACTGCGTAACTTTGCTTCTTGCCAAATTTCACGATTCTAGTTTGCGAGTATCAAAACACGTCACGTAAAGGACCTTATCTTTTGATTTCATTGATTTCAGACGTATGTATGTGAGATAAATTTCAACTTGATATGTCACCTCTTTTCTGAAAAAAGGGATCGTAACATACGAAGGGACAGACAGATAGTCGGATAACAAATGAAAAAAGTTTTTGCGTGATATAAATAAGAAAAAACAATTTTCTGAGTTTTTCCTATGGTTGCAGTGTGAACCCTTGCTTCTTACGATGTTTCATGATTCTATGCCGTCGGGAAGTAGTCTACAATTCTTGATGAGTGACTGTGCTACCAAAATACGTGACGTAAATATCCGTAGCTTTTGGTTTCATTGACTTACAACCTTACATTTACTACACAAGCATGGAACAAGATCTCAGTATGTGACATAAATTTCAACTTGATACATCTAACTGTTTGTGAGAAAAAGGGCTCCTAATAGACAGACAGATAGTCTGATAACTAATGATATTCTTTTTTCGTGTGATATAGTTACAAATTAACAATTTTCGGATTTTTTTTCCCTTTGGCAATGCTGTAAAACCTTGCTTCTTGCCAAATTTAATGATTGTGGGGACCAGCCCGGCATTCACCAGCTACTTTCAGGATTGTGTGATGCAGATTTGTCGATTCAGAGCCATAGACTCCAACTGCACTGGTGCATAGTGTCGACGTCTCTAGTACTGCCCCCCCCCCCCTTTTCCTCGCAACTATAATCAATTAATGCAACCTGGCCATCAGAAACAGGTTAGCTCCAAACTGCCTTTTCTTCTGTTCTTTTATGTTTGTCCCGAGTTTTCAGCTTCTTACACGTGTTTTCAGTTCTTCTAGATGATCTTCTCTTCCTCCTTTCCTATTCTGCTTCTGTCCCACTATTTTTACCTTAGGGTTTCCTTTTGCTGGTGCCTGATGTTCCGGCACACCCGCCACACAGAAATGCCCTGCGGGTTGCCGTCACCCCAGACGCCTGCAGGCGACACTGTTCGCCTTCACTGCGCCATCCGCTGCAGTATGGAGGGCGCCACGATCGCTGCACACAGCCGGCACTATTTTGCATCCGTGAAGCCACTGGACGCCGTCGATTTCCTGGTATCACTACCCCGGGCGGACTATATAGGACTGTCTGCTTCAGCTCTCCAGCGAATTGTGTTCCAGACACTGCCGCTGAGTAAACCACGAGTGACCGACACAGCACTACCCGACGAAGGAAACGCCAGTGCACTACCGTTCATGACCACAACTAATTTCGACTTTAGAGAGTAATCAGTGATGACAGACTGTGTATTTTATCTAGCACCATCGTAAAATTATAGTCACTGAGCGACAGTATTCTTATCCTATCAGGACTATAACTTGTGTCCTTTTGTAGAGATTCGATTTATGTTGTTAACGTTTTCTTGTCGCTTCCTTAGAGAAATAAATACTGTAGTTCATGGCTACCTGGGAACTGCCTTATTTGCGCTTTCACAGTAACAGAAAGAATATGTAAAGTTGGTGAAAATATATTTTATGATATCCCAAGCATGTCCCATAACCATAAGAACTTCGCCAGTTTATCTTTGCTCTCTGTAGACTTTCACGTCAGAGCCAGTATCGCTGTTGAGCAGTGTGTACAAAGTACCATGGGCAGGAGTGGGTAGCTATGAATCATGTTGCTGAAGTAGCTATACATTACACAATGTGTGCATTATGCAACAAATAGTGTATAGGTATGGATTAAGTACGATGAAGATTGTATAAGCATTGTATTAATTATTTGAAATTGTGTTTCATAGCACGTATCAGCCAATGAAAGCATTTTAACGAAGAGTGCATACCTTTCCCAAAGAATAAATATTTCTTTCCACCGAGCATGATATTCTTCAGACTAATAAGCATGTTATCTTTCTGAAACAGTGTCTGCTCTTTCTCGGGGTTCAATCTACCTCCGTACCAAATTTCATACAAATCGGTTCATCTGATTAATAGTAGGAACGTAAGAGACAGCGTTAGTTACTTTCGCATTTATAATATTTCTCTGGATAAAACTTTCAATTATGATAGTTTATCTTATGATCCGATTTCGATGAAATAAAACCTGCGTGGTGCCTCAAGCTATGCTCAAGTTACCTGTGAAAACCCCATGAAAATTCGTCTAGCAGTTTTGGAGAGGCGTGTTCTAACAGCCAAACTGACAGACACACCAGTTTTACAAAAATGATTCAAATGGCTCTGAACACTATGGGACTTAACTTATCAGGTCATCAGTCCCCTAGAACGTAGAACTACTTAAACCTAACTAACTTAAGGACATCACACACATCCATGCCCGAAGCAGGATTCGAACCTGCGACCGTAGCGGTCACGCGGTTCCAGACTGTTGCGCCTAGAACCGCTCGGCCACCCCGATCGGCTCAGTTTTACAGATTTTTTATTAGCACAGCAGGTAATTTGTAATTCTTTCCTATACTGTAAATACCAAAATATTCTTTTGCAAATTCACAATGTCGAAGTATTATAGAACCAGTCAGCACTTACGGAAATTAAATAAATAATTCATACATATTTAGTAGTTACTAAAATTACGTAATAAATACAACTGAAATTGTCTTCTTCTTTGGTAAATAAAGTATTAAGTATCATTTAATGAATATTCGTTATTTTCCGTAAAACATTTTCGCATGCTTTACTTACGGCAAAGAATACAAAAGTTAGCACGTAGTGAAATGTTTTAGTTCATACCAAAAAAGTGAACTTCATTCAAAAATAGGCGAGAGAAGACGACCACATTTTTAAAGATATACATGACACACATTACTCATTAATTTAAATAATTATAAGATGATAATGGTTGCAGGAGATATGATGTAGCTTCAGTCCTCTTGCTGCGCTGAATGGCCGTCGACCATCTGGACATTCTATCCGCGTTGTGATAAACTAACGTCGTGCCGAGTACTTGCACATCTGTCAGCCACATGCTGATCTCCACTACCTACGTGTTACGAGCAAACACGAATAAAACTATTTATATTACAATAACTCATTAGGATAACTATACAGGGTGGTCGGAAACAGTCTGAAAAATTAAATACATTCCTCCGTTTGTGACTTGATTGGCATTGTAGTTAGTCAGTCCAGCTGTTATGCACGCAAGTTCAAGCGGCCCGCCCGATACACTTGTTTTCATAGCGTAGATGATCGCGCATGAGACCGCTCAGCCTTTAACTCAGGTTCGATCCTTACTACCGACCCACGAACAATTTTTGTATAGCTCTCTTGTCCAGTTTTAGGAAACCAAACGAAGAACGCGCCTGGTGACATCGTCTCCGGATAGCTGCTTGAATTTGCCGAGGCAATAGGGTGATTTGCTAACTTCAGTGACACTTAACTCGAAAACGGTGGAACCTACCGACGCTTTTTTGACAATTACTTCTCAGCACGTCGTAACTTCAAACATCCTTACAACCCTTTCACTCTGCTTCCAACAATCATAAACACACATGTCGGCAGTGAAATGCTCTGTGCCATTACACAACTTAATCATCACAGTAAACCTCTTCTGCAATGCTTTACAAGCTGTTGATAGTGGCATTTCCAACTCTCGGACTGACAAACACACTGATTTTATCGGAAACTTCTCAAAAGGTCTGCCGTAACTTTTCCACGTTGGCATCTGCAACAGATGTGCGACCCGCCCCCATTTATGGAGAACACTACCTATTTCTAGAAATAACGAATGCCAAACCAGAATAGTTGGTCTGGACACTGGTTTCCTTCCAAACTGTGATCGGAAGTTTTGTTGCAGCTGGGTACCACCCTCAATTTCTGTGAAGCAGGTTGCTCACTGAATTTTCCTATGTGGCGTCCTCATTTTTCGTCAAATCTGCGGCACCTAAAGAAAGAATACCTTTATAAAATCAGATGTCAAAAACCAGTTATTAAGTTTAAAACTGTAACGATAATTTATGGACACACATTAATACACCTGCCCGCCTCAAAATATATAACTACATGCTGCGCCAGTAAGAGACATCGAAACGTCCTATACCTCAACTTCTACATAGTTTTACCTAACCCCATCCTCAGAAGGGACGTGAAAGTGAACGTGCACGTGGCATAGGTTGGATTTTCACGTTACGACGGATTCCCTAGCACGAAATGCAGAAACGTACATGTCAGATTTTGGATCCCTAGATATAGTCACGTAGATGCGAGCTCACTATCTATGTCACCAGCAGAAATCAGGAGACGCCATACTGGATTACGTCTATCGCAACTGCAGCCCGTATCTTGTGGTTATTATGTTGCAGCTTTCATCAATATGTGGTGTTTCACACTGCGGATCCCACGAAAACGCTTCGTTTCTGTTATTCAGGGAACAGCATCTTCATTTTAAAAGGGTTTGATACTTTTAGTATTATAATGTGCGTGTTATGAAAGTAGCACAGTTTTAACTCACTGGTAAATTGAAGGTTAATTGAAAACACGTAGCTATTGCAACAGTTTGTTATAATAAAATGCCATTTGATGACATAACGGCGCTTAAAACCTTCGGGGTATCGTAAGATCAAAGAAATAGACTGAAAACAGTATCTGTCAAATAGGGGGACATATTGTTATCTCGAAGGTTGCCGGTCAGAATATGGCCTTCTTCAATAAGTTTTTATTTACCTTAATGTTTTCTAAACTAATTTGGGACTTACTTATTAATTTAACAAACGTATGTTATCTGTAACATCCTACACTGAAGAGCCAAACAAACTGCTACACCCGCCTAATATCTTGTGGGGTCACCGCGAGCACACAGAAGTGCCGTAAAACAACGTAGCATAGGCTCAGTTAATGTCACACGATGAACCAGGTCAGGAAAATGCCTCAAACTGGCCTTCACAAACCATCTAAACTGCTTTGTATGCGAGTTACGCGAGATATGCTCAATGATGTTCATGACTGGAGAGTTTGGTGGCCAGCGGAAGTTTTTAAACTCAGAAGAGATACTGGAGCCGCTCTGTAGCAGTTGTGGTCGTATCGGCTGTCGCATTGTCCTGCTGGAATCACGAAAGTTCGTCGGAATGCACAAGGAACATGAATGGATGGAGGTGATCAGACAGTATGCTTACGTACGTGTCACCTATATATCGTATCTAGACGTATCAGATGATCCACATCACTCCAACTGCACACGCCCCACACCTTTACACAACCTCCATCAACTTGAACAGTCCCCTGGCAACATGCAGGATTCGTGGATTTATGAAATTGTCCTCATACCCGTACACGTCCATCCGCTCGATACAATTTGAAACGAGATCCGTTTGACCAGGCAACATGTTCCCAGTCATCAACAGGCCAATGTCGGTGTTGATGGGCCCAGGCGAAGAGTAACGCTTTGTGTAGTCCAGCCATCATGGGTACAAGAGTGGGCCTTGGACTCCAAATACCCATGAAATGAAATGTCGTGTGACGAGGGCCTCCCGTCGGGTAGACGTGTAAGTAGGCTGTTTAGGTTTTTTTATTGGTAACGCCGCCGCCACATAGCGCTCTGTATGAAAATCACTGGCTGTGCCGTGTGCAGTCTGTGGCTGGTTGGCATTGTTGTAATACTCGCCATTGTAGTGTTGGGCAGCGGCAGCTGGATGCTAACAGCGCGTAGCGTTGGCAGTTGGAGGTGAGCCGCCAGCAGTGGTGGACGTGGGGAGAGAGATGGCGGAGTTTTGAAATTTGTAAGAATTGGTGTCATGAACTGATATATATATATTATGACTAGTGAGGTAAATACATTGTTTGTTCTCTATTAAAATCTTTCATTTGCTAACTATGCCTATCAGTAGTTAGTGCCTTCAGTAGTTTGAATCTTTTATTTAGCTGGCAGTAGTGGCGCTCGCTGTATTGCAGTAGCTTGAGTAACGAAGATTTTTGTGAGGTAAGTGATTTGTGAAACGTATAGGTTATTGTTAGTCAGGGCCATTCTTTCGTAGGAATTTTTGAAAGTCAGATTGCGTTGCGCTAAAAATATTGTGTGTCAGTTTAAGCACAGTCTTGTATAAATTGTTCAAAGGGGATGTTTCAGACCGTTCGCCTGGTACAAGTCTTTCGATTTGACGCCACTTCGGCGACTTGCGCGTCGATGGGAATGAAATGATGATGATTAGGACAACACAACACCCAGTCCTTAAGTGGAGAAAATCTTCGACCCAGCCGGGATTCGAACCCGGGCCCTTTGGATTGACAGTCTGTCGCGCTGACCACTCAGCTACCGGGGACGGACTCCAAATACCCAGATCGATGTTGTTTCGGTGAGTGGTTCTCACACTGGCACTTGTTGATGGCCCAGGATTTAAACCTCCAGCAGTTTGTGGAAGTGTTGTACTTCTGTCATTGAACGATTCTCTTAAGTCGTCGCTGGTTCCGTTCTTGCAGATCTTTTACGGGATTCCTGATATTCAAGGTACAGTCACGAAATGGTCGTCCGGGAAAATCCTCACTTCATCGCTACCTCGGAGATGCTGTGTCTCGTCGTTCGTGCACCGACTATAACACCACGTTGAAACCCACTTAAATCTTGATAACCTGCCACTGTAGCAGCAGTAAACGATCTAACAACTGCGCCAGACACTTGTTGTCTTATACAGGCGTTTCCGACCGCAGCGTCGTATTCTGCCTGTTTACATATCTTTCTATGTGAATACGTATGTCTATACGAGTTTCTTTGGCACTTCAGTGTATGTAACGTATGTACAGTGTCTAAAAAATAACTGTTAAGAACGTACCACAGTGGTTTAGATAAAGTCGAAACGAACAGTCAGAATATGATTTTTATTTTTTAATTTCGTTATAACTGGTGATTTAAACTTTGCATTGGGGATAATGAAAGACAAAACGCTTTTGTAAATATTATACAAAAACTAAGTATGTTTACAGTTAGAGCTAAGCTTGACGCTTACAACCATATTAGTCTCATAGTAAGAACGGTAGAGGAACAAAACGTTAAATGTTAATTCTACCCTGTTACTATTCAAAAAATGTTGAGGAAAAATTTTCAGAAACGACACGTTTATGGTATGTACGTGAAAGAACAAAGTATTTTTAATATTCAAGGACGATTTTCGTGAGGAAAGGAAATGAGCTTCAGGCGATTCAGACCGAATAAGCCGCTGGCGTAAGAGGACGATATGATATCCAAAGCCCGGTGTGGCTTAGGGGCTTTTGTAGGCCAGTTTTTCTGTTTATCAGACATTATATGTAACTGGTTGGGTCAGCAAAAATTTTTATTGCAGCGTTGTGCACTACTTTTTCTGATAAATACTACCTTAATAGAGGATAATAAGTGTCATTTTTTCTTATGGTATTGTAAATGCGTACATCACTGTTTCCCTTGAGCTGTATTGGTTTTATGACAAAATTCATTACGTAATACGCTGATGAGCCAAAAAATTATGACCACCTGCTCAGTAGCTTGTTTGTCCGTCCGATTCTACGTATCAGGGACCCGAAAGTTTATTGGTAGGTTTTGGAAGTATGTGGCCCTAGATGTCTCCTCACAGGTCACGTAATTCGCGAAAATAATGGGCCTCTGATATGCGTACGCGGTGATTGCATCCGGTAGTGATCCAGAAGGGTTCCATAGGATTTACATCAGGCGAATTTGGCAGCGGAGACAGCAATGTGAGTTCACTATAATGCTGCACGGTTCCGGCTCCGAGACACGGAAATTATACTGCTGAAAGGTGACATCTCCATCGGGGAAGACATGCAGCACGAAGGGATGCAGGTGACTCGCAACGGTCAGTGTGTCCTCGGTTACTGCCACATGTCCCACACAAGCGCAGGTGAATGTCCCCCACAGTTCTCACTAGCCCGCGTCCGTGGAGTGCTGCACGTTTCGAGCTGCAGTTCATGTCGATGACGGCGTTTGTGGAGACGACGTGCGACGTACTGTAGCAAAAATGTGATTCACCAGAAGGAGCCGAGATATTTACGTTGATTGACGATCGGATCCCGATGGTCCCGTGTCCACTGCAGTCGTAACCTACGATGTATTTGGGTCAACATATGAGCACTTAGAGGTGGTCTGCAACAGAGCACCATGTTCACAAATGTACGATGAACGCTGTGCTTTCAAACATTTGTGCGTGCACCAGCATTGCTCTTTCGGCAGTGATTACACACATTGCCATCTATCCTACTTTATAGAGCAGACAAACCTCCGAACACCACGTTCGCCGGCCGGTGTGGCCGTGCCGTTCTAGGCGCTGCAGTCTGGAGGCGAGCGAACGCTACGGTCGCAGGTTCGACTCCTGCCTCGGGCATTGATGTGTGTGATGTCCTTAGGTTAGTTAGGTTTAATTAGTTCAAAGTTCTAGGCGACTGATGACCTCAGAAGTTAAGTCGGATAGTGCTCAGAGCCATTTGAACCAGCCCACCACGTTCTGCGAAGAGTCTTGGACGTCCAACCATTTACAGTTTCGCTGTCCTCTTTCCATACATGCTCGCAACAGTAGCATGTGAACATTCGACCGGCTTCGTTGTTTTCGAGTTACTTGTTCACAGAGTCTGCGTAATAATGATCTGAATGTTGTGAAAATCGCCTATCTTAAAGTATTTCCCCATTTGCAGCCCTTGTCTTCGGAAGAGTGATCCACCGTGTGTGTCAGCTCAGCCTACATGCTTTTGTTACCGTGTCACGTGCCCCATACGCCACCAGGCCGCACCCAACGTCGTGGTGGGCGGTGGTCATAATGTTTTGATTAATCAGTGTAAATATAGTGTGAATCAGAAAGCAAAATGCCTAACTCCTAAAAGAAGTATATAAGATGACTGTAGAAGAGTACTGTATATTATTCTTACGACATGTTTATGAGCAATGAAAACTTTCTTTCTTGAATAAATGAAAAAACTTTCCCTTGTAGATTTGTGTCTACGCAGATTTGCAAATGATTTATTGTGTCTGAAGAGAGTTGCTGTAGGAGCTAAAAATGTATTTTCCGCACTGAATTACCATCAATATGGACACATAAATTTTTTGCTGTTCCTGTCCTAGATACTGTCTTTGTGCTAAATTTGTCATTAGTAGCACTTCTCGATGTGCAGAATTGAATATATTTTCCTTAGAAATTGCGAGTGAAATCATTTGCAGAGAACCAGTCAATTATGTTTTCAAGTAAAAAGGCAGTATCTGTTCCAGGTATTTATTTTAAAGTAAATACCTGTAAAAGAGAATGACCTTTTATTTTAAAGATGGATTACATTTGCTGAATAAGGCCAGAAATTGAATGAAGAAAAATCACTCAATTATATTTTAAAGAACATTATTTACGAACTGTTGTCTTGTTGTGTTGCATGTATATCTGGGTTGATTGCAACATTACTACTAATTGCATAAACAGCTAATTCTACTTGCTGTATATTAGGTGGAAATAGTGGAAAATAGTGCACCTATGACCCTTGTGGAGTCCAATAAGTGATTTCTCCCTAGTCAGAAATACCTGATGTGAGTAGATTGGTTCAATCATTTAGTACAGCTTTCTGCATTCTGTTTGTTATATATGACGTTATCAAAAAATTGTTCAAATGGCTCTGAGTACTATGGGACTGAGGTCATCAGTCCCCTACAACTTAGAACTACTTAAACCTAACTAACCTAAGGACATTACACACATCCATGCCGGAGGGAGGACTCGAACCTGCTACCGTAGCGGTCGCGCGGTTCCAGACTGAAGCGCCTGGAACCGCTCGGCCACAATGGCCGGTTGACGTTATATACTTGTTGGCTAGAGCATCAGTTCCATAAAACTCCGGTTTATCTAGGAGCATATTGTGATTCACACAGTGAAATGTCTTAGATATACCACAGAACGACAGCTTAAGACGTTTCTGTGCAAACGTGCATATAGAACTGAGCTCTTGCGGTGACCAGCGAGTGTTAATGACGTGAGCGAGCAATACCGCCGCCTGGTTCGCCAAAGCTCACAAAGTTGGGCTGTGGGCCGCTTGGAGCGGGTTGCTCTGCCCTGGTCGATAAGTAATTTGCGTCGAGGTCAGAATAGACTGAGAGACCCTGCTGGCCAGCAGGGGACCGGGCAGTGGATCGCCGGCGGTTGTTTTCCGCCGTGGCCACCTGCTCCTGCCCCTGCCGGCGGGTGAGAAAAACAGCGCTATTTCTCCAAGTCGCCTGAGGGAGAGCGATGGGCGTTCTCCCGCCATGCCCCGCCTGCGATCTGGTCAGCCGGAGATGGAGTTGTTTGTTATCGAACTGTGCCAGCAGACTGATAGCTGCTCACTGCATTAAAGAAGACTCTTCCTCACTAGTCTACACCAGGGAGCTTAATGACTGCAGACTTAATTGTAAATTGCAAAACATACAGAGTGGCATTTGTGGACTGTGGCCATAATCTCTTATGTTCCGACTGACTGACTCACTCACTGAATCATAGTCGTCCATCCCAAAACACTAGGGATTGAAACTTGAAATTTGCAGAGAGAGGGTGTTGATCTCATACTGCCAGCGTCATTTAAGAAGGGCCTTTTCGAATTTCCACCTTTACGGGGACATGCACGTTAAAATAACAAAAAATTTTAAAAATAATTTCTTGGTCTATAGAAAAGACATTTCATGCTGATATCAAAACTATATAGTTTATGGGCATTATCATTTTCCGTTTGTTCTAAAATTGATGCACGGGGGCCATGCACATCTGTCTGAAGTGTGTCAGAATACTTTGTGCATTATTCCGTTCTTCTGTTTTTTTTTTCTCGTTAGTTATGGATCTTTAATATAGGTGTATTCTAGAAGGCACTGACTCCCAGAACGAAAGTACAGGCTTGTCTAGAAGGCTATGGTTCGAATGTAAACAAGATCTGAGAATAAGTGATTTCGGGATTTCATACGTGTGTGGTTTTGTAGTTATTGTGTGTCGTTTTGTTTTTGTCTGTGTGTTTCCTGTGCTACAAATGTAGAGAGGAAAGAAATTTAGCCCCAAACGAAAGTTTCACCGCAACCATTTCCATACACAACCGAATAATACACACCAGTTGCTTCAAAAGCCGCCCACAGAAACTGAGTCTACAGGCAGTGGTTCTAGACGTAAACTTCCGCTTTCTGAATGTAATAAGAACAAGCCTAGTAGTATTGTGAGCAGCAATAACGACTGAAATGTTATTGTAAACCTAAATATGCTGTCAAGACTTTTCTAGAGTACTATGAAATGTAAGTACTGCAGCTGCGAAGATACACTACTGGCCATTAAAATTGCTACACCAAGAAGAAATAGAGATGATAAACGGATATTCATTGGAGCAATATAATATACTAGAACTGACATGTGATTACATTTTCACGCAGTTCGGGTGCATAGATCCTGAGAAATCAGTACCCAGAACAACCGCCTCTGGCCGTAATAACGGCCTTGATACGCCTGGGCATTTAGTCAAACACAGCTTAGATGGCGTGTACAGGTACAACTGCCCATGCAGCTTCAATACGATACCACAGTTCATCAAGAGTAGTGACTGGCGTATAGTGACGAGCCAGTTGCTCGGCCACCGTTGACTAGACGTTTTCAATTGGTGAGAGATCTGGACAATGTGCTGGCCAGGGCAGCAGTCGAACATTTTCTGTATCCAGAAAGACTGGAACAGGACTTGAAACATGAGGTCGTGCATTATCCTGCTGAAATGTATGGTTTCGCGGGGATCGAATGAAGGGTAGAGCCACTGGTCGTAACACATCTGAAATGTAGCGTCCACTGTTCAAAGTACCGTCAATGCGAACAAGACGTGACTGAGACGTGTAACCAATGGCACCCCATACCATCACGCCGGGTGATACGCCAGTATGGCGGTGACGAATACACGCTTCCAATGTGCGTTCACCGCGATGTCGCCAAACACGGATGCGACCATCATGATGCTGTACACAGAACCTGGATTCATCCGAAAAAATGACGTTTTGCCATTCGTGCACCCAGGTTTGTCGTTGAGTACATCATAGCAAGCGCTCCTGTCTGTGAAGCAGCGTCAAGGGTAACCGCAGCCATGGTCTCCGAGCTGATAGTCCATGCTGCTGCAAACGTCGTCGAACTGTTCGTGCAGATGGTTGTTGTCTTGCAAACGTCCCCATCTGTTGAGTCAGGGATCGAGACGTGGCTGCTCGATTCGTTAAAGCCATGCGGGGAAGATGCCTGTCACCGAGACTGCTAGTGATACGAGACCGTTGGGATCCAGCATGGCATTCCGTATTACCCTCCTGAATCCACCGATTCCATGTTCTGCTAACAGTCGTTGGATTTCGACCAACGCGACGAGCAATGTTACGATACAATAAACTGCAATCGCGGTAGGCTACAATCCGACCTTTATCAAAGTAGGAAACGTGATGGTACGTATTTCTCCTCCTTACACGAGGCATCACAAGAACTTTTCACCAGGCAACGCCGGTCAACTTCTGTTTGTGTATGAGAAATCGGTTGGAAACTTTCCTCATGTCAGCACGTTGTATATGTCACCACTGACGCCAACCTTGTGCGAATGCTCTGAAAAGCTAATCATTTGCATATTACAGCATCTTCTTCCTGTCGGTTAAATTTTGCGTCTGTAGCACGTCATCTTCGTGGTGTAGCAATTTTAACGGCCAGTAGTGTAGTATTGACGTTTCCGAGGACAATTCAACAAGGAAGTGTCTCTCAAGTCGGTTAGTGATTACCTGTAACTCGTGTATGATGCATAGTGATACCATGACATCACAAGTAACTGATAGTCGACATTACAGTGTAATTGTTCAGCCTGATTATGCAGTGCGATATATTGTATTGGAAGGAGGAGGAGAGCTGCCCAGACTTCCTGTGCAGTGATGGATTTGCCTCCACCTCCACTGGGGTTTGACAGATAGAATAAATTAATACATAATGACTTATGTCCTGTAAGTGAATATTCAATGAAAAGAGCAGCAGAAGAAGCATTAGCCTCTTCTGAGAATGCAGACATTGAAGCAGCATTTGATGGATCTTGGCTCCGAGAGGTCTCTGAATGGGGTTGTAACTGACACATTTACTGAAACTGGTAGGATATTAGATTATGAATGTCTAGCAAAGCACTGCCAGGGTTGTTCAAGTAAATTTATTGGCACCCACGTTTGTGTAAAGAACTTTGATGGCCCAAGAGGAATCATGGAAACGAAAAGAGTCTAAACATTTTTAGAAGATCAGAGGTCAGTCGTGGTGTGACGTGTGTAGGCTACTTTGGAGATGGATACTGTTAAGGACACACTACTTTTGTTAATGTCAGACCATGTGGGGACACTCTGATAGAAAAGCTTGAGTGTTTTGAGCATGTACAAAAAAGAACGGGAGATCGGCTGAGAAAATTATGTAAAGACTCCAGTGGAAAAAAATGTCAGACAGAAAACACGTATGTGGTCCAGTTCGTCTTACAAAACGTGAAATAGATACTTGGACTAAATATTATGGACTAGCAATAAGGAGAAATGTAGGAGATTTGGAGAATATGAGATGAGCTGTTTGGGCAATATGGTTTCACAGAGTGTCAACAGATGAAACCCCACAGCATGGTTTGTGTCCAAAAGTCGAAGATTTGTGGTGCAGCTACTGTTTGAGCAATTCTACAGGCACATAATATACCCACAAGCATTCCTTGCCACTAGCTGTAAACGAGGCAATAGGCCAACATATAGGGATCTGGCAAACAAAAAACTACTTAGGAAAAGTATGCATGGTCTCTCTCAGAACGCAAATGAAAGCTTCAACAACTGTATATGGGAGAGATTACCCAAAACTGTATTTGTCGGGCTGACAGTGCCGAAGATGGCGTAAAGGATGCAATAATAACATTCAATGTTGGCCCAATTTCATGGACCAATGTTATGAAGAAATTGAACATCCAGATGGGAAGGAATATGGCTTCAGCTCTGTTATTGATAAGCGGCGGGTAAGTGAAGCAGAGACAGCTGCAGAAGCTGCTACCAAGGAGGCAAAGATAAAGGAAAGAATGAAGAGAAGAAGTACAGAGGATAAGGAAACAGGAGGACAACTGGTGGATGCAGTTGGAATGTTCTAAACAAGCATAGTGGTAAGTTAATAAATCTGTAAATCTTCTTTCGTGGTTTACCGAAAACTTGGATTTTTATAATTCATTTACACTTTTCTCCTAAATGACTGAAGTTAAACTCACAAAAATTGGTACCGATATTTAGAATAACCTCATCTACCTCCATTGCCCACTATTTCATGAAAAATGTATAACATAATGACGATGTCGATGATATTTGTGCTACATTTTTAAATATTTTTGTTGTAGTAAAATAAATTATTTGTCTTTTTCACAGATCAGAATCAGGGAAGGAAATTGGAGACATAAAACACTTATATGAATGTTGTCTGTACTCTGAGTCTTATTCCAAGCTGCGCAGTCAGTGGCTCCAATGAAAATGGTACTGCAGTGAAGTAGTGTTCCGAATTTTATACTATCATAAATGTTGTTGTCAGTACCTAAATATAACGAATATTTAAATGATTTTTTGGGAAATGCTTTAACTAATGACCCTACGGAAGTTCTAAGGAATGACGAGATACGTTTGAAGTTCTCTAACGCTATAGATACAGCAATAAGGAATAGCGCAGTAGGCAGTACAGTTGAAGAGGAATGGACATCTCTAAAAAGGGCCATCACAGAAGTTGGGAAGGAAAACATAGGTACAAAGAAGGTAGCTGCGAAGAAAACACGGGTAACAGAAGAAATACTTCAGTTGATTGATGAAAGGAAGAAGTACAAACATGTTCCGGGAAAATCAGGAATACAGATATACAAGTCGCTGAGGAATGAAATAAATAGGAAGTGCAGGGAAGCTAAGACGAAGTGGCTGCAGGAAAAATGTGAAGACATCGAAAAAGATTGTCGGAAGGACAGACTCAGCATACAGGAAAGTCAAAACAACCTTTGGTGACATTAAAAGCAACGGTGGTAACATTAAGAGTGCAACGGGAATTCCACTGTTAAATGCAGAGGAGAGAGCAGATAGGTGGAAAGAATACATTGAAAGCCTCTATGAGGGTGAAGATTTGTCTGATGTGATAGAAGAAGAAACAGGAGTCGATTTAGAAGAGATAGGGGATCCAGTATTAGAATCGGAATTTAAAAGAGCTTTGGAGGACTTACGGTCAAATACGACAGAAGGTAGATAAAATTCCATCAGAATTTCTAAAATCATGAGGGGAAGTGGCAACAAAACGACTATTCACGTTGTTGTGTAGAATATTTGAGTCTGGCGACATACCTTCTGACTTTCGGAAAAGCATCATCCACACAATTCCGAAGACGGCAAGAGCTGACAAGCGCTAGAATTATCGCACAATCAGCTTAACAGCTCATGCATCGAAGCTGCTTACAAGAATAATATACAGAAGAATGGAAAAGAAAATTGAGAATGCGCTAGGTGACGATCAGTATGGCTTTAGGAAAAGTAAAGGCACGAGAGAGGCAATTCTGACTTTACGGCTAATAATGGAAGCAAGGCTAAAGAAAAATCAAGACACGTTCATAGGATTTGTCGACCTGGAAAAAGCGTTCGACAATATAAATGGTGCAAGCTGTTCGAGATACTGAAAAAAGTAGGGGTAAGCTATAGGGAGAGACGGGTAATATACAATATGTACAACAACCAAGAGGGAATAATAAGAGTGGACGATCAAGAATGAAGTGCTCGTATTAAGAAGGGTGTAAGACAAGGCTGTAGCCTTTCGCCCCTACTCTTCATTCTGTACATCGAGGAAGCAATAATGGAAATAAAAGAAAGGTTTGGGAGTGGAATTAAAATACAAGGTGAAAGGATATAAACGATAGGATTCGCTGATGACATTGCTATCCTGAGTGAAACTGAAGAATAATTAAATGATCTGCTGAACGGAATGAACAGTCTAATGAGTACGAAGGTATTGAGAAGTAGTAGGAATGAGAACAGCGAGAAACTTAACATCAGGATTGATGGTCACGAAGTCAATGAAGTTAAGGAATTCTGCTACCTAGGCAGTACAATAACCAATGACGGACGGAGCAAGGAAGACATCAAAAGCAGACTCGCTATGGCAAAAAAGGCATTTCTGGCCAAGAGGGGTCAATTTATATCAAATATCGGCTTTATTTTGAGGAAGAAATTTCTGAGGATGTACGTCTGGAGTACAGCATTGTATGGTAGTCAAACATGGACTGTGGGAAAACCGGAACAGAAGAGAATCGAAGCATTTGAGATGTGGTGCTATAGACGAATGTTGAAAATTAGGTGGACTGATAAGGTAAGGAATGAGGAGGTTCTACGCAGAATCGGAGAGGAAAGGAATATGTGGAAAACACTGATAAGGAGAAGTGACCGGATGATACGACATTTGCTAAGACATGGTACTAGAGGGAAGTGTAGAGGGCAAAAACTGTAGAGGAAGACAGAGATTGGAATATGTCAAGCAAATAATTGAGGACGTAGGTTGCAAGTGCTAGTCTGAGATGAAGAGGTTAGCACAGGAAAGGAATTCATGGCGGGCAGCATCAAACCAGTCAGTAGACTGATGACAAAAAAAAGACCCTAATTGTGTGTAAGAAGTTTGAACTCTCTCTCTTTTATAGATCAGTTACTTTAAGGGGGTGAAAATAATGAATTCTAAAAATGCAGCCCCTACAGGGTCATGTCCCCTTAAGAGAGTGAAGTAGAAGGTGATAAGTTATTTGAAAACACGTCGGTATTAATGCTATTTTGAAGCAAGAGCTACGAAAATTGGTATTTAGTTTCTGAGTCAGAAAGAAAGAAATATGTATTTCAGCATTTTTAGAAATTTAACCCCTGTGTGGGTAAAATAGGGGGTTAAAAATTTTTTAAAAGGAAACTTTATTATAACGTATTTCAGTGGTTTTGGAAATTCCGACCCTAAAGAGATGTTTTATGAAATGTTGCACTACGAAAGTATTTTTAAAACTAAATCTGTGAAAATCTGAGTTTGGATCTTGGTTAGAAAGAAAAATTACCTATTTCACTGTTTTCAGAAACAGTGAAATCGCGAATGTAAGTTTTTCTGGAAATATTTCATAATAAAATCATTCATGAAAGTATATCAATGAAAATTTGTCTTTGGCTTCTCTATTGGAAATTAAAAAAAAAAACGCATTTCACTGATTTTGGACAGTCAGCCTCTAATGGGGTCAAACAGGGATTGGAATGTAGACACATCAAAAAAGTTTTGCATCTCACCCCAGTTCCCAGAACTCTTGAAGATAGACGTTGACTGTGGCCATTGTATCACAGGCACAGCCGCTTTGACTCTTCAGAGATGTCAATAAACCTATTCCCCCTCCCCCCCCCCCCCCCCGGCTCAAAAAAAAAAAAAATGTAATCATGTAATCAACCATGTATGAGCAGCGCCTTTTAGACGGAGGGGTTCCGATAGTCGATTAGTTCTAGTCATTCCACCAGAAATCTGTAGTTCAGCCATGCCTAGACGGTCAACAACGAGGTTCGATCACGTCCGCACTGTTACTTTGTGCCAGGAAGGGTTCTCAACAAGGGAAATGTCCAGGTCTCTCAGAGTGAACCAAAGCGATGTTGTTCGGACACGGAGGAGATACAGAGGGACAGGAACTGTCGATGTCATGCCTCTCTCGGGCCGGCCAAGGGCTACTACTGCAGCGGATGACTACTGACTATGGATTATGGCTACGAGAAACCCTGACAGGAACACCACCATTTTGAATAATGCTTTTCGTACAGACACAGGACGTCGGTTTACGACTCAAACTGTGCGCAATAGGCTGCATGATGCGTAAGTTCACTCCCAATGACAATGGCGAGGTCCAGCTTTGCAACCACGACACCATGCAGCGTGGTACAGATGGGCCCAAAAACATGCCGAATGGACCGTTCAAGACTGACATCACGGTCTCTTCACCGATGAGTCTCGCATATGCCTTCAACCAGACAATCGTCGGAGAGGTGTTTAGAGGCAACCCGCTCAGGCTGAAAGCCTTAGACACACTGTTCCGCGAGTGCAGCCAGGTGGAGGCTCCCTGCTATTTTAGAGTGGCATTATGTGGGGCCGACGTACGCCACTGGTGGCCATGGAAGGCGCCTCAACGGCTGTACGCGACGTGAATGCCATCCTCTGAGCGATAGTGCAAACTATATAGGCCGCATATTGGCCAGGCATTCGTCTTAATGGACAACAATTCGTGTCCCCATCGTGCACTTCTTGTGAATGACTTCCTTCAGGACAACGACATCGCTCAAGTTGAGTGGCCAGCACGTTCTCCAGACATGAACCATATCGAACATGCCTGGGATAGATTAAAAAGGGCTGTTTATGGACGACGTGACCCACCAACCAATCTGAGGGATCTACGCCGAATCACCGTAATGACAATTTTAAAAAGTGAGCTAATTTTTCGACTTTGGAGGCACAACTGTTCCATGAGCACTGCGACAGGAGTAGGGAATGTCGTGAGATTACGTTTGATTGGGGAAATGATCATCCACATCTGTATGGCAATTTCTTACAGTGTGATGAAGTGGTATTTCGTGTGGGAAGTTTCGTGAAACGTCGTAGTTATCATTATTAGTCAAAATTGGATCTGAATGTAATGGTTGAATAAATGCATCCAAGACCAAATGTAACGATCTGGTGTGGAATGACATGAAGCATTCATTGGTCCATACGCAGCACCATGAATGTTGGATGACAGTTGAGATGCTTTGACCGTATATGTGCCATGTGATTCACGAATAGGAAAAACGGAAGTGAATTGCTCCTGGTCAAACGTAAAGCGCCACCCCATTACACAACTCTAGTGAGAGAAAGGCTTGATGACAATTTCTCGAGCAACTGGAATGGCTCTTGGGGACGGGCAGAATGGCTTTTATGCAGCCATGATTTTAATTTGGAATTAGGCTAAGGAACCAGTGTAGTAGTTAAAACCAAAGGATATTAACAGTCTTGAACAAAATATCTATGAAATGTTTGCAAATGTTCCAGTTGAGATGCTAAGAAAAGCTGCTGATTCAGTTTCTAAAAGACCCAAGATTTGTGTGAAAATTGAAGGTGCAAACGTTGAAATATAACTTTATTACGAAATGGAACAGCCTAATAATATACTCAACAGAAATAAAACTACGATAATTGTATAAGTGCGTCAACCGTTGAAACAACAAAATTTAAAACTGAATATTATGTACCAGTCAGATCACATGCAAAGTCTAAATGGTAAATGCTGAACTAAAGGCGATTTTCGACATACACTGGTCCATTGAAAATTTTGTAAAATCGACATCCGAATGCTTATCACTGGATTAATCCAAAATCTAGGAAATTTCTTGGGATTAGGAATGTTACTTCTTTGAAACCTCACAAAAAGGAGGGTAGAAATGATTCACAAAGAACTTAAGGTTGAAAGAAAAAGGTTTTTCATCGTACTTATTAAATATTGAAAAATAAATTTATGGACTATCAGATTTATGTACATATATGTATTTTCATAATTTTTCTTGAAATATGTCAACTTTTTATGATGATGTAATATGATGATGATGATGTAATATGAATTCCCAGAGGACCATACTCATTAGTACATTAAATGCCTAAGGGGTTGAAGGCCTGCAGCTGTTGTAGCACTGTTTTATCCTCATTTTCTGTGCAGCATCATCTTTCTCTGTCTTCCATTCTACCGCTGTTATATCTTCCTATCCTTATCATCTCTTTTCCTTATGACATTGCTGATGTAAATGATACGTTGTAAAGTTATGTGATTACTTAGTTGCATGATCTTATCTTTGAAAGCAACAGTAATATTAGAGTGATATAAAATTTGCCTGTAACAAAATAAAATTGCAAAATATAATATTTTGCAGTTACTTAAACCATGTTAGAATAAGTAAACTTGTTTTGTCATTTTGAAGATGGGCAGGTCTTGGTAAATTGTTGACTCGAAGTCAGCACATGAATTATGATAAAAAAGCTAAAATCGGACAGTTAACTAAAGCTTTGAATGAAGTTTATCGAATGATTATGACTGATTTATTTTGCCAATGATGCAGGGTGGCCCATAATTATGTATATGATGTTTGACTCACAGTAGTATTTGTAATTCTGTACAATGAGTTCCGATATGGCAACACTGTTTAGCCCCAGAGTGGGGATAGTGGTTACTGGACTTAGAGCCATTAGTGTGGGCCGGAAAACTTTGCAAAATGGTGGTTTCTGGAACAGCGTGTGTACTATGTGCATTTTTATTCTGCAACGAACAACTGTGCAGTAGTGAGGCGAAGGATGGCAGTCGATTTTGGAGGAAATGGCCCCTTTGTTTTAAGAATAAATTTGACGCTACTGGTGGTATTTTGCATTCAAAGGTAGAAGATAGACCCTGGAGTGCGCATACAGCTTTTATCAGACATCGTGTTTTGGAAGCAGTTTACACAACCCCTATGAAGCCAATATCGCAAAGGCATGTCTCTAGAGTGTTGAATATTTCACGCAGTACACTGGAGAGAATAATGAAGGACCTGAAATTAAAGCCATACCAGTCCAAGAGTAGCTTAACAAAACATCTCAAAACCACTGTTCCGGTCGACTTGGTCTGTGGAGTGGTCATCTCACTCTCCTCATTTGACACCATACGACGTTTTCTTGGGGAGTATTTTAAAGGATAAACTGTATCAAGACAACATACATATTTTGGCTGAACTCTGGGAAGCTATCGCAGAAGAGAACCACAGGATATCAGTATGGGTCTCTCAAGTAGCTTGTGACAATACTGCTCTTCATCTCCAAACAGGTATCGATTTGGGTGGTGGGCTGGTGAACCATACCATGGTGAACAGAGATCAAAATTCTTGTAAGGGAAGGTATGAATGTAATGTATTCATATGCAATTTTATATTCGAATTGTGTTGCTAGTTTGTTTACCACAGTCTTTGAAACATCATATTCCAAATTATGAGCGACCCTATATTAAGTAGTAAATGACATGTAAGGAAGTAAATTGACTTTTAGACCACATAGACAGGCGAAATACTGACAACGATAAAAATTTGTCCTGAAGGATACTTGAGTGAAATATTTGTACTGAAATGGCTGTAGTTGAACTGTGAATACACAGTTAACAGAATGACGTGTTGTATGAAGTCAATGGGTTTAAGAATACGTTGAAACGATGTATTGAAGTAGAGTCTTGGTGTGCAGCTGAAGAGATACTGAGAGGAAAGGACATACAATGTTGATCATGTTGAAACTGAGGGAATGTTGATGATGTTTATGGAAAGAGTGAAGTCAATGTTAAGGAAACATTATTTGTTCTTATGTCTGTCCAAAGTTACCATCATGGTTACTCTGGTTCTGAGAATTGAAAGAAAAACTTAAAATAACATTCAATAATTATAACAATATGATGGTAACTTTGGACAATTACAGTGACACAAGTGGACAATTACAGTGATGTAAGTGGTAGGGAAATTGAATATGCAGGATTATGTGTAGTAGCAGTATGTTGCTGACCATCTAGTGACATTAAAATGTTAAAGCAAGCCTGACCATAAGAGAAATTCATAATTAATGGTATCTGAAAATGAATTAGATACCGTTCTGAAAAGGAAATTTATCAAATATTAATCTCAGAGACGATTTTGCTTGATGGGATAATGACAGCACTAATTTTGCAATCTAAAAGTGTAATAATACAATATTCTTTTTGCTAATAAGTCTTATTTTCAGAAAACGTTCATGTTAGTCTGTTTCTTCCAGAAATTAAGTAAATGCCAAATGTTTAAACGTGGTTTGCATTTAAGTATGTACAGATGGTACCATTTCCAGAAACGATTCGTGATTTGTTTGCTTTCCTTGTGGCTGACATTACACTCACACAAAGGACATTATATTACACCAAGATGTGAGAAGGTTCATACTCATGTAAAGGACATTATAAGCCAAGATGAAATAAGGACTGATACAGTGCAAGTAATGATACGATGTAATACCTAGGACGTGGAAAAGACTAAGTGAAGTGGAGAAAGGTTGGGTACTTATATAATTTTTTTATAAAATGAAAACTATGTACATGTCTTTATCTGCTGTCAAAAATACTGATAAACGATATATAAAAGCAGTGAGGCACTGTATGCAAAGTGAAAGAGAATTTACATGGAGAACTTCAACAACAAATATATTTATGCCTACTATTCTTTAATTCGTTGACTAATTTTTTTCTATGACATTTTAAAATGTCTGTTTGTTTATGTAATTGTACTTAAAATAACATTTAATCACAACAGGGTCTACATGTCAGATACATTTCAGTTGTGCACCTCTTTTTTCATGAAGCATCGAAGTGGCTGATACGCTGTAATTTAAATTCAATATTGTAATCGTACTTATTACTTACCACGATTCTTCAGAACGATAAAACTGATAGAAAAATGGCTTTCTATAAATCATGGAATGCGATGAGTGTGGCTATAATACCAAATTTAAATATTCTTAACTTTAAACTGTAGTGCACCAGCTACTTCAGTATATTGAACATACGGCCACTTAACACAAGCAAAATGGAACACATTGGAATCATACATACGTTCACAATCGTGTAGCCTTGTGTAAAGAGCAGTGATAAGCTGCAAAGGATAAGACAAAAATCACATAAGAAACACCCTCATTCCATCACTCAAATACACAGGGAGGAAAAAGGCAGCATTCATTCCAACAGCCCACCACAACAAAACTATTCAGAATCCACGCAAAGAGGGCATAGGCAACAAGTCGTCACGAAAATGTGTTAAAATTAGTGAGACGTGGGACTTAGGGAAAGCTGGAAAAGTTGTGGATAAGGCCTAATCAGTTACCGTTGGTTGCACTGTAAACACATACACCTTTTTAAGGTATTTTTTTAAACAATCATTAAAAAAATTGACTGTAACACAACCTACACTGACGGCTGAAGGCCTTATTAAGGAAGAATTCAAAATTATTTGTCAGCTGAAGGTCACAATCAATACTGAAGAACAATCAGCGGCTGAAAGCCTGAATTACAACTGAGAAAGACAACTACACGTTGAAAATACCAAGATAATTTTTAAAACACTGATTTTAAACAAATCGACTGTAACACAAGCTACACTAACGGCTGAAGGCCTTATTAAGAAAGAATTCAAGTTATTTGTCGTCTGAAGGCGTGGAACAATACTACAGAACAATTTACAAATGAGAAAGACAATTACATGTTAAAAATACAAAAATAATTTTTAAAACAATCATTAAAAATTAACTGTAACACATGGTACGCTGACGGCTGAAGTCCTTATTAAGAAAGAATTCAAAATTATCTGTCCGCTGAAGGCCACAAGTAATACGAATAATTTAAACAAAATATTATTTTTAAACCTTTGACATAATCAGACCAAATAAAAAAGGGAGTGATTCACAGACAGTGCTCCAAGGATTTATCTGAGAAAAGTCCCTACAGTTGCATAAGCGGTGAGACAGGCAGCCAAGAGTTATGCTCACTTAACAGGATGGCAGCTCAAACTAGGGACAGTTTAAACGCCGATCAATCCTCTTACCAAATACACCTAATGGGTGATGACCATTACAACGATGGAATAATTAAAGCGAGGACGAAGTGACAGAGAGCACTGCGTCTTCAGAAGCCAGTGTTTAAAACATCGAAATGCAGAAGGAATCACTACAACCAAGGTAGACAAAAGAAACCACAATCCACACTGCGGTCAAGACAGCATCGGCAAGACGAGGAAAAGTACACTGCCGCAAAAATACGCTAACCCCAAGGGCAGGTAACTGGGACGTTAGCGGCCACTAGGTACTTCATCAAATAATAATACAAAATTCAAAACTAATAACAACCAGTAGAAGACGGCTGATAGATGCTGCCAACTCGACACGCTCCACTTGCTGCTGTTCGTCTCACTGCGACCTTTGAGCAGCAAAGCACGAACAAACGGCGTAATCACCAAAATGGAGGTTTCACTACTGGATTAATGTTCACTCAACGTGCTGGCTCCGGTGGACAACTAGATTGTGGCCCTCGCAAGTACAGCCCGTCGATCCGGCAATGCCTGCCTGCTGCCAGCGGTCCCAGCATGTCCATCGCGCTGCCGGACCTCTCTGCTGCTCCGTCCCAACCAAAATACCGACATACTTCACGTCCTTCTGAAGATAGTACTGGTAATAGATATCGATAAACGCTGTTGCTGCCAACCACTGACAGACAACGCTAGGAAACGTAGTGGCACCAGTAAACACAAGAAGAAAATGGCTCTGAGCACTATGGGACTTAACATCTGAGGTCATCAGTCCCCTAGAACTTAGAACCAATTAAACGTAATTAACCAAAGAACATCACACACACCCACGCCCGAGCCAGAATTCGAACCTGCGACTGTAGCGGTCACGCGGTTCCAGACTGACGCGCCTAGAACCGCTCGGCCACAGCGGCCGGCAAACAGAAGAAGAAAACGAGACGACACTATCGCTGTTATACGATGCCAACGAACCAATGGCACCAACGCGAGCCACACAAGGATCAGTTAGAAACTGGAAAACGGAAAGAAACATACTGAAAGGTGAGTAATAGTGAAAGGCAGTAAGCTAACAAATGAAGAACGAGTGCTATGGCTTAAGAACGTTGGCTATGTGGAAACAAAGGCAATTCGTGTACCTTCCAAAGCCACACTCATTTTGGATTCAAGAAGGAAGGACATGGAGGTACAAGAAACAAGTGTGGAGAGTGTGTAGGTTTAATACTCGTTTGTTTGAGGAAATGCTCAGTCACATAGTACCAACACGTAGGGACCTAGCGAACAGAGGTCTGATGTGCTGTCAAATAATGTAAGATACAACTGGATAAATGTACAAATCCGACAAGAAACCACATGTTCAATTTAATTAGCAATCAGCTCGCGAAAACAAAATCACAATGCATTATAAGCCCACGTGGTAGCAGTTCAGAAGGAACAGCGCACACCTTACTAACTCAATTACTGCAGTCACAAATCGATGAAAAGACATTTAAAATAAGGACGGGAAGCACTCTCCCTAACATAGTACAGCTGAAAGAAATATTTTAAACACTTTTATAGATTAAAAGTTGACATTCGATCATCTAAGCCCATTACTGAACTACACTGCTGAAGTGGGCATGTCCATACTCTTGCGAGGCCAGCCAAAACGTAAATCTCCCTTGGATACTGACCAACTGTTCTGCTATGTACCCTCACCAGGTTAGGATGGCAAAAGTCGTACTTTGCAATACAGACTTTGGTAGAGCACTTGCCCAGAAAATGCAAAGGTCACGAGTTCGAGTCTCGCTCCAGTACACAGTTTTAATCTGCCAAGGGCTTCATATCAGCACACACTCCACTGCAGTGTGAAAATTTCATTCTGTCAGTCTTTTACGGCGGGAATTTTTAAATGAATGCACTCGCACGAAGAGTCGTTCATGATATCTATCGGCAGAAAGAGGGAACTGGAAGACGCGATGTGAAAACAAATACATCTTGTTTTTCCAACAGCATCTTTTTATCATCTCAAATATGTAACAGCTGCTCTTAAATCTCTCTTGTGCTGACACCTGGAGCTCTCATTTGTATGAAACAGTTCCGACTGAGCCGGCCGCTGTGACCGAGCGGTTCTAGGCACACAGTCCGGAACCGCGCGACTGCTACGGTCGCAGGTTCGAATCCTGCCTCGGGCATGGATGTGTGTGAAGTCCTTAGGTTAGTTAGGTTTAAGTAGTTCTAAGTTCTACGGGACTGATGACCACAGATGTTAAGTCCCTTAGTGCTCAGAACCATTTGAACCATTTTTGAGCTCCGACTGATTCTGAAGATGACAGAATCTGCACGCACTAGTGCTGCTCCGTCACTATGCTACACACTCAATACTGCTGCCAACAGCATATTTTTCCATAACATGAAAGGGAAGCAGTATCTGAGACGACAGTGAGACTGGGTTGTAAACTCCCCAGTGAATTTGTACAGTGAGTAAGCAGTAAGAGAAACCAAGGGGAAATTTTGAAGTGGCTTTAATATTCATTAAAAAGCAATAAAAATTTTGAGGTTTGCCAAAAACTGCAATTCTTTCAAAGACGACAAATTACTTGGAAAAGCAGTTGTACAAAGTGGATAGTGTCTTGAAAAGACGCCGTAAGATGTATTTGAAGAAAAGTGAGACAGGATAGTTAAATTTAGACGAATTACATCAGGCTGTGCTGAGGGAATTGGATACGGAAATGTAATACTAGAACTAATCGATGAGTTTTGCCATTTGTGCAACAAAATAGCTGATGACGGCCAAAGTAGAGAAAATATAAAATGCAGACTGGCCATATAAGGAAAAGCGTTCCTGAAAAATGGAACACTGCTAATGTATAAAATAAATTTAATTTTAAGGGTGTCTTTCCTGAAAGTATGTGACTGGAGTGAAACCTGCCGTGGAAGTGGTCGATGACTTTCAGACAAGAGGAGAATGGAAACCTTTGAAATGTGGCGTTACAGGAGAATGCTAAGGATTAAAGATTAGGTGGTTAGATTGGATAATTGATTCTATTTTTAGCCCAGTAATGAGTCGTCCTCCAACGTTTAAACTTCAGAGAGATGGCTTCTGAACCTCCCATCCTCAACAGCATTTTTAAGACTACTCAGTAAGACCATTCCTAGCACGTTCATGAAAGAATCCCGCATCCCACCAGGACGTGGCGTCAGCTGGGCGTAGTGCGCTTTTACCCAGTGTCGGTAAGGCATAGCCTGGCTTTCTTTACATTTGAAAGAGAGAAGAACCTGTTAAAATGTTTCCCTCACCTAAACTCGCTTCATTGGCCTGTGCATAATGTCAAATGGAGAGTGTTCTGGGTCCAGTTGAAAATTTAGGCATATATTTACTATGGGCGAGTCTCCACAGTCCATCATTGTAACATTTTAGATGGAGTCATGCATTGTCTATTGCATTCCTGCCGTTCATGGAGAAAATTTGTGGTGACGACAAGGAGGTCAGTGGACAGATCAACATGGGTCAGCGGCTTAACAGGACTGTATGGCAAGAACTGTTAACTCACCCCCCCCCCTCCTCCTTCTTGTCAGTGGGGTCTAACAAGTCCTCCTGTGCCTGTAGCGAGCGCCATAGCAGTAGCCTCGCCATGTCATCCTCAGTGTAGCTAACGTCACCCATTCACAGCCCGTCTGTCGGTCGACGTCTTGCTGAGGTGTGTGGGCGCGCTGTGACATCATGATGGAGTGTGGGATGGTTGGCAGCGGTCAAGGCAAGCAGGTAGAGGCCCACTAGGAAACCAATGTGACTCGACCACGGACCTGGTTGCTATAGAATCATAGAATCGCCCACCCAAAGATGAGTAGGTCAGGGCAGACCCACTCAGCAGGAGGGGGTGGGGGGAGGGGCAAGGTCAGCTTATGTATGGGGACTTTAAAGGCATTAAAGTTCCTCATACACAGACTGGCCAATCGTTTCACCCCAACCTCCCCTTTGCAAAGTGTGCTTGCCCTAACATGTTTGCCTTTGTTTGGGCGATTTTTTAGTGGTTGGGCCCTGGACCAAGTGTGTCAACTTGCTGGAAGATCGCTACCTGCTTGCCCCAGCCGTTACCTGCCAACCCACAATCTGTCACTGCAGGTAGGGTAGGATCTGCTATGCAGGTGTGGCGTGCCCACAAACTATTTGATGGGGTGGGAGTGAGGGGGAGTAAGCCAACAAGTTGGGGTATGAATCGACAGCTTCAGTGTTGACATTTCGGACCTCAGCAAAAGTAATCTAACATTACATTTCATTAGTATAATTACTGTAATTAGTATTATTATTAAATACGTTGATGAAAACATGACTAATGGTGAATAACTGATCAGCATAATAAAAATCAGATGTTTCATGCTGGAAAGGGACTGACGCCTATCAAATGTTTGAGCTCTATGGACCAGTACCTTTACCGCAAGGTTGACTGCCCTCAAGTACACAGAGGTGTTTGAGAAGCTCTAAAATTGGATTTTCAATCAGTTCTGATTCCCATCACTGTGCATAGTCTTGCTTTCTGCGATAGCCCTGGCAGCGTCAACCACTCTGGCGTTACCGCAGCCTCCAACGACAGTCGAAGTGACAAAAGACGCACGAGCTTTCGGTGCACTGCCCGCCGGGCATACGAAGTGCTGGCAGCTGCAAGAACCACTTGACCCCTGGCGCGCCTCGCTACGCCAGCTAGCGCCTCGTATTTCTCAGCGACGTCATCAATCATCCCCTCCCGCGCCCCGTCTTTCTTACGCCGCTGACAGACAATAGACAGCGACGACCGCCCGTGTCTCTACTTAAGCATGCAGCCGCAGCCGGCGCCGGATCGCCGGTACGCGCTCCTCATTAAGGACGGGAGCGTTTTTGCCGTGCCGAGTAGTCGGCTGGCGCGTTCTTCCTCACCCGAGGGCACCCGGCTCGCCTCAGCTGGCCCGGGCGTTTTCTCAGCTCTCAAATAGCTGACCGGCCTAATGTTTTCCTGACGACCACCCGTACCGCAATATTCGGACTCTTGATGTGCTGACCGATTTCAGGAATCAGTCAGGCAGCGGTGACATCGGCTTCTCCTCGCAAATGGCTGTCTCAACGCTTCAAGTGCCTAAGTGATTTTTCCAGTAAAACAGTTAAATGTGTGGCTACATTCACTCTCTTTAAGAAAAGAAATGAATAAAACTGCTCATTATGGTTTTCTAAGTCCCATGATGTCTTATGGGGTGATAAATATATAAAGCATTCTACAATGTAAAACGGTGCAAGGTGTTAGAAATTCTGAGAGAAAATGGAATAAGCTATAAGGGAAGACGACTAGCATACAATATGTACGAGAATCAAAAGTAAACACAAACAGTGGAAAGCAAAAAATGGGCGTAAGGCAGGGATGCAATCTTTAAGCCCTTACTGTTCAATCTCTACATCGAAGTACCAGTGATGCAAATGAAAGAAAGTTTGAAGACCGGTACGGAAATTCAGGGTGAAAGGATATCAATGAGAAGATTCTATGATGACATTGTTACCGTCAGTGAAAGCAAGGAAGAAGTACAGAATCTGTTGAATGGAATAAACAATCTAATGAGTGTAGATTATGAACTGAGACTAAATTGGAGAAAACTGAAAGTAACGAGAAACAGCAGAAATGAATACGTCAGGACTGGTGATCACGATGTAGATGCAGCTGAGGATGTAGGCAGCAAAGTAACCCACAACGGACGGAGCAAAGAGGACATAAAAATCAGACTAGTATTGGCGGAACGGGCATTCCAGCCCAAGAGAAGTCTACTAGCACCAAACATTGGCTTTATTTTGAGGAAGAAATTTCTGAAAATGTTCGTGTGCAGCACAGAACTGAATGACAGTGTAACATGGGCTGTGGGAAAACCGCAATAGAAGAGAATGGAAGCGTTTGAGACGGGATGCTACAGAGGGATGCTGGAAGTTGTGTTCAATTACAAGGTAAAAAAGGAATAGGTTCCCCACAGAATCGATGAGAAATGGAATATATTGGAAACATTGACAAGAAGAAGGGACAGGATTTAAGAACACCTGATAAGGCTTCAGGAGATAACTTCAGTGGTATTAGAGGGCACTGTAGAGCGAAAAACTGTAGAGGAGGACATAGAATGCAATTCATACAGTAAATAATTGAGAATGAAGGTTTCATGTGCTACTCTGATATGAAAAGATTGGCACATGGGGGACGTTCGTGGCGGGCAGCATCAAACCCGTCAGAAGACTGATGATTCAGAAAAAAAATTGTACTGACCAGGAGCCTCAAATTATGTCACAATTTACGATTTTCAATTTTTGAAAATGCTGCTTTTAGTGTTTCCCTTTCTAGCATTAGTCTGTCTCGTAATATGTGTATTTAGCTATATTTTATCTTGAATTTGAAGCAGTAGGAGCTTTGAATTTTCAGAGAATAAAATTGTGTCAGAGTAAATTTTTGTGTCAGCCTTCCCCAACTCCAGGTTCTTTCTTACATACCTTAGGGATGGATATGACGAATTCTTTAGACTGGAAAAAATAAATCATTTATTTAAAAAAAATTGTATTAAAAACAGAAAAATCAAACGATGCTACTGATGAAATGCTAATGTATGTTTAGCAGCAATTGAGACACTAAAATATTAAACTAAAAATATTTGAAAAATTTTTATAACAGGCTTATCAGTTTCGATCGCGCTCTCAAAATTTTGACATATGTGGAAGGTAGTCTTAGAACAAAGGTGAGAAAGGGAAAATGACATTAATATACTAAGCATCCTCCACTGTGTACTGTAAAGTGGTTTGTGGAGTACAGATGTCATAGATGACAATCATTCCCGAAATGTTTGTGGCAACCAACCAAGAACAGGCATTTCAGACGGAAACCGGGATAGAAACCTAACCCTGAACCTTACTCCATCTTCATACAGAAAACTGTACAACTGTTATAAAAAAAACAGGTGAATAAGTGCAACTAATTATGTCAACAAATGGATAGTTACAGCTGGAAAATCACGAAAACTCCAATAAAATCCAGAATAATGTCACCAGGAGGTAGAAACTGCGTACACCCTGTTCAGAATATTGTAATCGAACTGTGGTCTGAGTTTAGATTGCTAGGAATCACGAACTTCTGAGGACTGAGACTTGTGACAACCAACCCGTGTGACAATCTGACCTGGTCTCCCCAAGACGATAGTGTGCAACATTTTCTCTCGACTTTATTCTGTGGGCTAGCTGTGACAACCAGGCATTTCACGCGAGTGTTGGAGGTGGATATGCAAACCTCACACACAAGTCGCGAGTGTTCTCTCCAGTGAGCTTGCGTCGTTTATACACGTGTTGCTGATGTAGAAGACATCGCATGCTCCTGAGTCCGCTAGTAGCACTCACTTCGACTAGAAGAAGGGTCGCTACAAATAAACAATGGTATGCTTGGCTATTTGCAATGACTGTTCCGACATTTTAGGGATCTCAATACACTTTTACTAATCTGATAAACTATCCTTGTGGAATGTATACCACTCCTATTCAGTCACTTTGAAGCAATCACTCTCGTTTGAAGACAATCATAATACTGAAATTGGTATTATTAACAGCACGCAACTGTGCTATGTCATGATGATTTCTACAGTGGCAGGAGCGTACGGATGAGTCTCCCATTCGGACCTCCTGAAGAGCACTACCAAGGTGGAGGTGACCCTGACAAAAGACTGAATGAGCAAAGAAAGGATAACATTCTACGAGTCTGATTGTGAAATGTAAAAAGTCTGATATTGAGATGGAGATTACAAAATCTTAGAAGAGGATTGCAAAGTTTCAGCCTAGGTATAGTCGAGTTAGGTGAATTGAAAAGGAAAGAAGATAACGATTTCCGGCCAGACGAATTGAGGGTAATATCAACATTACGGAAAACATTACAGTAGGAGTAGGATTTGCCACGAATGTGAAGATAGGACAGACAGTGAGTTACTGTGTACAGGTTAAGTGACAAGATTATTCTCATCAAAGTTGACAGCAAACCAATGCGGACAATGGCAGTTTTGGTATACATACCGAAGTCACAAACAGAAGTTGAACAGACAGTGCTGCAATGTACGGGCTGTACGTCTAACGCCTGTACGCCTGACATGACAGCAACCCTTCTCACAGCAGTGGTGCATTAGCGGCCTTGTTTGAAGGGGTCACACAGCAGACGACAGACCTTCAATAATGCACGCTGCCTATTGCAGCAGACGGCGATTCAGGCACCACCAGAGGTCGCAAGTCCTGCAGACCTGTATGCGTCCACGGGCCACGTGGTCGCAAATAGTTCCTCTTGTATCTCTACGCGGCATGGGTATTTTAGGGCGGCGCAAAGCCTCTCTGAGGCATCTTCCATCGGGTTCAGGGCTGTATGCCAACTGCATCCGCATATCTTCAACCAGAGTTTTTATCGAAACCTTCGCTACGTACGACGCCGTGTCACACCGGCGACCGCTGAACAAGACAGGTGCCTTCATCACGACCAGGAAGTGCCCTCCGCATTGCAGACGACCACGAACTCGATATCGGCCGTCGACCTTCACTAAATTATTTTTTTCTACTTTCCGAGTGAATATTAAACCTTGACTGTTTCATGAGTACGATCTTCAGCCTAAATTCGGACTTGTGTAAGTTCAGTGATAGTCACGACCTTTCACTAACTATTCTAATGTTTAGCATTTCGCTAAGGGAGAAGTATTTTAGTTATTTACCTGAGCGTTATTCTTGTTGTACCACGACAGGCGCAAAACTTAGTACATGTACGGACGTTGAACGGATAATTCATTATGAAAAAGGATATGGAAACCTAAGACGCGTTGGGGTTGGGACATGGTAGTAATGGGGAGATTAATTACGAGGGAAATTGTCCCCGTTCAAATGGTTCAAATGGCTCTGAGCACTATGGGACTTAACATCTGTGGTCATCAGTCCCCTAGAACTTAGAACTAGATAAACCTAACTAACCTAAGGACATCACACACATCCACGCCCGAGGCAGGATTCGAGCCTGCGACCGTAGCAGTCGCGCGGTTCCGGACTGAGCGGCTTAACCGCGAGACCGAAATTGTCCCCATAGCAAGAATGAGATTGGGGTAACAATAATCGAGATTTGCAACAAATTTGAGCTAATAATGGCAAATAAATCTCTATTAATCAAGAGAGGAGAAGATATGCTTGGAAACGTCCCGCAGACATGAGTAGATTCCAGATGAATTACGTCGTGATCAGACAGAGACTATGAATTCAGGTAGTGGATTTTGGAAATTTAACACTGTAGGGTGGAATAGTGGGTGAATTTTTTTGAAAATATATCATTATTAAAGAACTACTAAAGTATTTTTAAAGTTACATCTGTGAACTCTTCTAGGATACATATAAAAAAATACGTGTTTCAGTGTTTTTGGAAACTGAACCACTAAGGGGGTGAAACAGGGCCAGACTGATCCACCGACTCATCGTCGCCCAGCCAAAACCGCTAAGGACAGAAACTTGAAGTTTCAAAAGGGTGTGGATCTTATATTGTAGCGTCGTTTAAAAAGGGAAATCCCATTCCTAAGGGAGTGAAGTAAGCGATAAAAGACTGTTTGAAAATATGGACTCTCACTCAGAAAATAAAAAATAAGAGTTCCAGAATTTTTGGAAATTCAGTTACTAAAGGGGTAAAACAATGGGAGAATTTTTTTCGAAAATAATTAATAACAAAAGAACTATTAAAGGGTTATTAAGCTACATCTATGAACATTGATATTTGTCCTCGCAGTTAGAAATGAAAAAAAAGTTTCTGGAAATTCGATCCCTATGGAAGCACAATAGGGGATGAAAACTTTTAAGAAAATATTTCGTTACATTAAAAAAATTTCAAAGCTAAATTTGTGAAAACTGCTATTTCCTTTCTCAGATAGATATAAAGAAAAGCGTCATCTCTCCCGCTCTCACTATTCATCGCATTTACTTATGACGATAATACATTGAAACGCCAAAGAAACTGGTATATACCTGCGTATTCAAATACAGAGATACGTAAACAGGCAGAATACGGCACTGCGGTCGGCAAAGCCTGTATAAGACTTCGAGTTTCTGGCGCAGTTGTTAGATCGGCTACTGCTGCTACAATGGCAGGTTATCAAGATTTACGTGAGTTTGAACGTCGTGTTACAATCGGTGCACGAGTGATGGGACACAGCATCTCCGAGGTAGAGATGAAGTGGGAATTTTCCCGTACGGCCATTTCTCGAAAGTAGGTCTACCTGAATACAAGGAATCAGGTAAAACATCAAATCTCGCATACCGCTGAGGTCGGATAAAGATCCTGCAAGAACTGGTCCAATGACGGAAGTGCAACCCTTCCACAAATTGCTGCAGATTTCGATGCTGGGCCATCAACAAGTGCCAGCGCCCGAACCATTCAACGAAACATTATGAACATGGGCTTTCGGAGCCGAAGGCCCACTTGTATACTCTTGATGACTGCATGACATAAAGCTTTTCTCCTCGCCTGGGCCCGTCAACACCGGCATTAGACTGTTGATGACAGGAAACATGTTGCGTGATCTGACGAGTCTAGTTTCAAACTGTATCGAGCGGATGGACTTGTACAGGCGTGGAGACAACCTCATGAATCCATGGACCCTACATGTCAGAAGGGGAATATTCAAGCTGGTGGTGGATCTGTAATGCTGCGGGGCGTGTGCATTTGGAGTGATATGGAATCCCTGATACGTCTAGATACGACGCTGACAGGTGACACGTACGTAAGCTGCCTGTCTGACCACTTGCGTACATTCATATCCATTGTGCATTCCAACGGACTTGGCAATTCCAGCAAGACACTGCGACGCAGCACACGTCCATAATTGCTACAGAGTGGCTCCAGGAACGCGATTCTACTGTAAGTACTTCCGCTGACCACCAAACTCCCCACACATGAACATTTTTGAACGTTTCTGGGGTGCCTTGCAACGTGCTGTTCAGAAGACATCTCCACCACCTCGTACACTTACCGACATATGGACAGCTCTGCAGGATTCATCGTGTCATTTCCCTCCGGCACTATTTCAGACATTAGTCGAGTCCATGCCGCGTCGTGTTGCGGCACTTTGCGTGCTCGTGGGGGCACTACACGATATTAGAAAGGTGTACCAGTTTCTTTGGCTCTTCAGTTTAAAAGTCACATAATATTTGTTGTAATAATAAAAATTAGTAAACAGGGTAGTAATACTGGAAGTTAAATAAAATTTCATGTAAATGCACGTGTCTTTTCATCGTTTTATCTTTCGAATATAATATGTATGAAATAATACGGTTGACCTTAAAAAAGTATGAAGCTTACCACCAGTCACACCGCATTCTCACATCACAAACGCGTAAAAATTCTTTTGTTATTTTATCAAAAGTACCTAAGTAGTAATCATTACATGCACGTTATGTTGTCATAATGTGCTATTTCAAATGTACAAAGTTTCAAGCAAATCCCTGACCTGGATGTCGTGGGCTTCCCTTGTTAGCAAGATATCATTGTAAACGTAAGATTGAGAAGAGATGGTGTAATAGGGCATAATGGGGGAAGGACAGAGGAGGAAGATCATCTGTCACCTTTTCAAAGGATCCACACCCGCAGGGTCCTGCTGGAACGTCTTAAGCGATTTGGGAAAATCACGGAAAATGTAATTAGAGGGACAGACGGAGATTTGAACCGGTATCCGCTCGATTAGTCAAACCTAAAAGGGATGCATTCTAGTGTGAGAGCAGTTCCAGACAGGCGCGAATCGTTTTCAGTCAGTGTAGACTGTCACGCGGTACTTCGCTATCGCCACGCTCGAAGCTGGACCGTGATGGAACGTCTGAAGTCGATGAGGATGAGAATGGCGGCGCTATTTGCTTGCAGTGTGTGTGTGTGTGTGTGTGTGTGTGTGTGTGTGTGTGTGTGTGTGTGTTGTCCTTCTGTATACGCTATGTTGTGCTTCTCAGTCATCGTATCCTCGTGTACCAAGGTTTTAAATTTCCGTGCACGGGCCTCCCTCGTGGCATTTGTCCCTAGTGGCACCTGTCAAAATACCGACAGTTGACGAATGCTTCACCCGGATGCCCTACCATAAGTTGTTTGAACATTGGCAACTTCTACTTTAAGAAATGTGTTGCCATAATGCAACGAAGACCTACAGTATCCTATAACTTCAGCATTAGTGATCCACACTTGGTATCACTCAACTACACCTTTAAAAAAAAATAGAAAATAGTGACTCAGCACGAGGGGATTATCCGAATGAGACGAAAATTTGGGGTAATTCTTCTGATTCAAAAAGGGTATTTTTGGCTCAAAAACGGGCTGTTCGAGCTACATGTAGTGTAAGTTCGAGAACCTCTTGTCGACCCCTATTCAATAGTCTGGTAATTCTGACATTTCCCTCACAGTATATATTTTCTTTCATGTCGTTTCTTGTTAGCAATGTTAGCTTATTCCCAGGAGTTAGCAGCTCTCACTCAGTTAATACTAGGCAGAAATCAAATCTGCATGTGGAATGCATTTCCCTGACTCCTGTGCAGAAAGGAGTGCAGTATTCTGCTGCATCCATTTTCAATAAGCTACCACAAGAACTCAAAAATCATAGTAGTAGCTCAAACACTTTTAATTCTAAACTGAAGAGTTTCCTCAAATTCCAGTGTTACAGCTGATTTTCTTTATTTAAACTTACGACTTGCTGCCTGAAAATGTTTCTTATATTTCATTTTATCTGTTTCCACTATCGTGTTATAATTTCATGTATTGACTCGTTCCATGAACATGGAGACTTCTCCTTAATTTGGTCCCACGGAACAATAAATCAATAAATAAAATGTGATGTACATGTACAGACAAAAATGGTTAGAATTTAAGAAAAAATGGAAGATTTATTCAAGAGAAGGGCTTCTCAGATTGAACAAGTAAATAAAGCGTTGGTCTACGACTGGCCCTTATGCAAGCCGTTATTCCGCTTGACGTGGATTGATAGTTTCTGTATGTCCTACTAAGTGATACCGTGTCAAATTTCTCCAGTTAACGCTTTAAAGCATTGTGGGACCTGACCATAATGCTCAAAACGTTCTCAGTTGAAGACATATCCGCCGATCTTGCTGGCCAAGGAAGGGTTTGGAAAGCGCGCAACAAGCAGTAGAAACTCTCGCCATGTGTGGGTGGGCATTATTTGGCTGAAATTTAAGACCATGGTGGCTCACCAGGAAGGGCAACAAAACGGGGAGTAGAACATCGTCGACGTACCGTTGTGCTGTACAAGGGTACCGCGAATGCATGCAAAGGGATGTCCTTCTATGAAATGAAGTAGTACACCAGACCATCACTCTTTGTTGGTGGGCCGTATGGCGGCCGACTGTCAGACAGTCAGGATTGTATTCCACTGCTGTCCAGGGCGTTTCCAGACGCGTCCTCACTGGTAATCGGAGCTCATCACTGTAGACATTTCTACTCCAGCCATTGAGATTCCAGACCGTTCCTACCTTGGCCAGCACGGTCGCCGGATCTCTTCGCAATTGAGGACGTTCGGACATTATCGGAAGCCCTCTCAAACGGCCTCGGTGTTTTGACGAAATGACGCGCTAAGTGGACAGAATCTGGCACGATGTCTCTCAGTAGGGCGTGCAACAACTCTATCAATCAATGGCAAGAGGAGAAATTGCCTGAACAAGGGCCAGCTGTACCACCAACATGTTATTGTTTTCCTCGATTTGTGAATCTCTTTCTCTTAAATGAATCATAGAGTTTTTTCTGAAATTTCAACCATTTGTTTGCCTGTAGATGTACATCACACATACCGATTTCCATCCCATTCGGATAATACATTCATGGTGCATCCTTTTTTTTTGTCTCAGGCTGTAATAAAATTACCTGGCTGTAACAGTATGTAGATATATGAAACTCAGTCGTAGATAAACTAGATGTCAGATTACGGGAGATTGAGATGATGTCTCTGAAATGCAACTAATCTACAAAGAATACTGCTTATAAAACCCTTCTTCTACCGATTCGAGAATTTTGTTCAAGTGTGTGGGATCCACATCAAATAAGAGTATGAGGAGATATTGAATGTATTCGACGAAGAGCAGTGCTAACGGTTACAGGTCTGTTTGTCCTATGGGATAGCGCCACACAGATGTTGAAAGAATTGAAATAACGAAAGCTAGACAAGAGACACAAAATACCTTGAACAAGTCTACTCAAAGTTTCAAGAAATAGTTTCAAGAGATGAAAACATACTACGGTCTTCTACGTATGGCCCCGATAGCGATCATGAGCACATGATTAGATTAATTATGGCACGCGCAGAGATGATTAAGCAACCACGCTGCTTGCACTCCATACGTTACCGGAACGTGAAGAATCCCCTAGTAACTGGCACACAGAGAAGTACCCTTTCTCATTCGCTTCAAAGAAGCTGTCAAAGTATGGATACAGATGCAGATGAACAGTAAACTGCTGCGGTAGAGTCAGGATAAAAGGATGTTTTACTCCAGGTAGCGAAAACCAGTTCGTTACATGTGATTTTTCAGACTATTTAAGAGGGCTGCAGACTGCTATTACACGCAATTTTTGTTAGATCACTGCAAAACGATACAGCAGAGGGATGTACTAGTTTTATAATTAAAGTGCAGCTACTCAGAGAGGTCCAATGTGGGCTGTAATTAACGAATGGCAGCGCAACTTGGTAGATATTCCAATGTGTTAACGTGGAACCGATTTAGCTAAGAAAAATAGGCCGAATTGACACCACCAGGTGCAAATTCGGCGCTGTGAATGCAAGGAAGATGTAGAGAAATGTTTCCATACGTGATGTATTAGGAACGGGGTATGGGCGCGAAAAGTCTAAACAGTTATTTGATTACAAACCACTGCTTTCACAGTTTGTTCAATATGAGCACCGGAGAGGTCGACGAGGTGCTATAGAGCGCCAGATTTCCTCCTGGTGGCCAAAATGTGAACTAATTTTTTTCCTGCACAAATGGGTTCCGCGTTAGCTTATTATCGTATCTAGGAAGTTCTGTTGCCTTACGTTAATTACAACCCAAGATGTACCTGCTGAATAGCTTCACTTTAATCGTAACCATCCACACGATATTTTTCTCGCCTAAGATGTGCTCTCACGTCCCTGGAGCACAGAGCGCTCTGGTGCGGCTAACAGTTAACCAGAGTGCGGTGCAGGGGGCGTGTGTAGGCTGCTGCCGGTCACGGCGGCATCCATCAGCGGACCTCTGCGAGATGGCGCGAGCGGCCTTCGCCGGCGCCTCCCAGAATAGCCAGCCGGGCAGCGGCGGCTGCCCTCGGCACCGCTTGACCCTCGTTGGAGCCTCGTTAAGGCCCGCACGTCGCGCTGGAGCCCGCCGTGGCCGTACTTCAGCGCCACTTGACGCAGGTCACTGTCCGACCAGTTGCTCGACACTGGGAAAGTGAAGCCGCGACCGATGGATCTTCCCCCCACACCACAAAGTGATGTCACGTGAAAGCAACAGGACGTTGTCCTCAGCTAACAAAGAGGGGCCAGAGCTTTATATGCACAGATTTAGACGTATTTCACCGTAATATTCTTGAGCCACTCGAAAGCAACTGGCTGTTCCCCAGAGAGCACTCTTCAGTACGGGCCCTTTTCTTAGCTAGCGTTTATCATCAGGCTGTACCCCTGCACAGTGTC